>NC_080554.1:600000-852500 GCF_028640845.1 Ahaetulla prasina
GAGAAAAAAGGGGCACGATGGGGACCGGTGAGGGCATCTGGACTGAGGTGCTGTATTTAAGTAATGCTATAGCAGATGGTTCCCGTCTCCAAAGGATATTCCATGATAAAAACTAGATCATCTGCGAATGCTTGGACCTTACATTCTTCCTTTTTGACTTTCAAACTCTTATTGTTTGATTTTTCCTAATTTGTATTAGTAATATCTCTAAAGACAATATAAATAATAGGGGTAGAATGGAATTCTGCAGTAGAATGGAAGAAGGGGGAAGACAGTTTATGGCTTTTAATGCAGGACCCTCCTCTCCCATGGCCCGTCCTCAGAAAACTGCAGTCAATTTAAATGTTTGGGGTACCTTAATATACTCGGTGGTGTTTTGTTTTGTTTTTTAAGATCTTCTGGATGTTCTGTTCTCTTTGGGAGCCAAAAGAAAAGGCTGGGCTAATAGTGGGCAGAGCAGCTATCCTCACTTGTAAGGATCTTCCAGCCCCCTCACTTTTGTCCTGAAGCAGGGAGTCCCACAGGCTGCCTCCTCACCATCAATTGCATTGGGATGCTTCCTGGGCCTTTGGGTTACCACAGCAACCCACAGCATTCATCTCTGATGATTAAATAGTATCCATGGCAACTGAGTGAAGAGTTTGGGACTTCACCCGGTTCTCCTTCCCCTTTGCCGTCTCCCGCACGCTGAGCAAGTCCAGTGATCGTAGGCAGCCTCTGGAGAAGGCCTCAGAGGGAACCAGCTGAACAGCAGGGGTTGAGCTGGCCGGGACCCCCTTGTGGGGTGGGGGGAACCTTCCAAAGTCAGCTTGCACACACTGAGTTGCGAGGCTTGGATAGCAGAGAGACTCAGCTCTGGCCTGAATCTTGCCCGTCTTCAGTGCCCAGGAGTCCAGCTTGCAGGTCAAACGGTGCCTCCTGTCTCAGAGTAGGCAATGTGGTGGAAGGCAGAAGTTTCCCTGAAGTTCACCAGTGGCCTTTCTCCTTTCCAGCTGGGAGACCCAAACGACAAACCTCCCAGCCATCCAAGGACCCAGCCAGATGGGCCTTCCACGTACCTTCGCTACCGGTTTGGAACTTGCTTTGCTCGCGTGCGGTGCTTCTGCGCATGCGCAGAGCATCTAGGTTGACATCCGGGCAGGTGGGTGGAGCCTCCCGCCACTCCCGGTTTGTCCGAACTGGGGCGAACCAGTAGAAACCCTACACTGGCCTTGCTGTCCAAAGCCAGCCCCAGCCTGGTCCACTTGACAAGTGGCAGGGAGGGGAGGAAATGACAGGCTTGGAGATCTGATCATTTTTTAATCGTTCGCCTCCCAGCTGCAGGGGAGAAACAGATGCTCGAGTCACAGGGCTTCATTAGCGAGATAAATTAGGCCATTGGCAGCATCTTGGCTCCGATGCCTCTGCACGGTAGGCCAGAAAGACCCGACTTGGAGAGCTGGGAAGGGAGAAAAGGTTGCAGGTGATGGTGGCTACCTGGGCGGAAGGGGCTCATCCAGCTTCAGCCACTGGGGTACCCACTACCTTGGCTTGGGGTCCTGTCCTTCGGGGAGGGGGGGCAGGTTATTTTGCTTTGCTGGCCAGCAGACTGTCCAGGTTTCAGTGGACAAACAGCTTTGCTTCCCGTGAGATTGAAAAGGGATGGAAGACGGTCAGGCAAGAGGTAGGACACTGGAGTCCCTGCGTTTGCAAAATCGAAATGGAATGTCGTGTCTCCCTGCCCCGTGCTTATTAATGCCCCAGCCTTCCACAGGACTAGAAGCTTGGCTGGATTCAAAGATCCTGTATTATGGATTTCCAGCAAGGTTGTAGACGAGGGGAAGAGGAGGAGGAGGAGAACTGTTATGTATAGTAGATATTTGCTGTCCCCCTCCTTTCCAATGTGCCAGGGGAGGGGGAGTGAGTGGTCTGCTCGCCTCAAGCTCTCTGCCTGCTCCCATCATCTGGGACCTGCTTTAGAGGAGAGCAAAGGCTGCCCCAGGTGGTCTGGCCTTGGCAGGGGCTCCTTTCCTGCATCCCCATCAGCCTCCAGGCAGAGCTTTCAACTTCCGGGAGAGAGCTCGGTTTGGAGCTTCCTGTTGGGGTGGGGTGGGAGGAAATTAGAAAAGGCTTTAGGGTGAAATGTTGTGTCCAGGGTGGGCTCGGGCAGAATCCAGGCCGCTCCGATCTCCACCCTTGTGCCAGTCCAGAGCAGGTGCCCGCCTGCTTCCTTGCGTGCGTCAGAAGAAGGGCGCTGGTGCCCTCTGGTGAGGCAGAGGCCTCATTTCCTCTGGAATCTGGAGCGCTCGGCTGGGCCGCCTGCATTCCAGGAAGGAGGAATTAGATGGTGCAAAGGGTGGGGGGGTGGGTGGGAGGCTGCCTTGGAAAGCCTGTTCCGAGCAGGGCCGTTTAACAGAGGAGGAGAAAGGAGGCCACCCGGATCCTTTTAGGAAACGTAAACAGAGCGCTGGGTTTCGTGACGATGCTGGGAAGGTTAAACAAAACCTTCCCAGGTGTGGCCTGGCAGCTTGGCTCGCCTGCCTGAACTTGACTCCGGGTAGAGCTGGGAGGCAGATTTGTTTGCAATGTTGCCTTCCGAACCAGAAGCCAAGTTTAGACGGTTAGATGTCAGTTTTTGTTTGCTAAATCGCCCTCTGCAAGAAGCGCTTTGGTGGAAAGGCTGTTGACCGGCGGGGGGGGGGGCATTCCAGGCAGGAAAACGAAAGGAGGGAGAAACGACACCAACAACGCTGAGAGGTGTCCCTGTGTGGACTTTAAAGGAGAGCAACCAGACCAGAAAAGAGAGACATCCCATCCCCCTCGGGCTGATCGAAATCTTTAAGGTTAAGGAAGGGTGGGCTCTTCCCTCCAGCTTGGATATTTCCAGAGACTGGGCCATAAACTTATTTGGCCACAGAGCAATTTTCAGTAAAGATCCTGGCCTTGATAACTGCCAGTGTAAAGAAGGTGTGGTTGAAGTCTGTGAACCTGCAAGGAAGGGGAAACGGGTTCAGGTCTCTTCCCTCTGCTGCCAGCTCCTGTAAGTGAGCCAAGGACCAATTCTTTCCACACAACCTGTGCGAACGCGACACTTCCCGTTCGCTTCGGCCGGTTGTGTTTTGCCACCCAGAACTGCACAGGAGAGGGAAATACCTGAACTCACTCCAGGTGATGCGGCTCCCTCGGTGGGTTGGGGGTGTGGCCAAGGCAGGACAGGTAAATCCAGTTCCACCTGGTTCTGCAGAAGGCCCGCCCCTTTTAAAGGGATCGGAGGGTGTCGGGATTTTCTGCCAATGGGCTGCCCAGAAGGGAGGCATCAGATGACGGGAAAGGCCAGTTTTCATTGGCCGTGCTGCTTTGGAAGAGAATTGGGGTGCCTCTGTGTGTTTGGGCTTGTGCCCCCAGCCTTTCTCACCTCCTCTGCCTCCGGGGCCCCTCTGAGCCCGTGAACTTACTCCAGGAAGCCCCCAAGGCCCAGACCTTTCCTGCCAGCCCCGGATCTCTGCCATCCCCACCGGCCTTCCAGAGCTGGGCCCAGAACCCCCTTCTTCCGTCACCCAATGAGGTCACCCTCTTCCGCCGCGAGGCTCCCTTGGGAGCTGCCCAGCTCGTCATGGCACGTGGGTTTCTGACGGGTGAGTCAGCCTGCAGGGGCACCTGTTGAGCAGGGAAAACTTGGCAGAAGTTGGGGTTCCCTCCCGGCCAAGCTGGTCTTACCTTCCCAAGGCCTCCATGGGCTTCTCTCTGGCCCGTAGGGACAGGTAGCCCTGTCAGCTGCCTCTGCGGGCAGCTGATTCCCGGGGGTGGGCACCTGTGGGCTGAGGGAGGCAAATCTGCTGGAGCTGCAAGGCAGAATTGGGTGGGGGGCTCCACTTCTTGGAAGCCAGGCCTTTGCTGGCATAACCCCATCAGATTCCTGCCCCTCCTAGGCTCCGGGAGGGGGGAGGGGAGAGTCCCCAGAGAAATCAACAAACTTTTCTCAGGGTCTTTCTTCTTTTCTGAACTGCTCTTTTCTCTTCTCCAAACAAGCACGTTTCTTTTTTCCCCGTTTGTTTGTTTTTCTGGAAAATACTTTGCTTTTTTTTTTTTTTTTTTTTGAATTGTCTGTTTGCTTTGTGGCGTTTAGCAAAGTTTGTAAAATGTTGCCTGGCTCTTAAGCAGAAAAAGAAAAAAAGGATACAGAGTTAAAAGATATTGCTAATCCGAAAGAGGAAATAGCCAAGAGCTTCCCAGATGAAAAGGCTTCCATTTCTCAGGGGGAAACTTGCAGCTCAAAAATGCCATTTGGGAGCGCCCCTCCCTCCAAGGAAACAGTCCTGGTGCTCTGGCCGCAGGGAAAGGAAGGTGGGGAAGGGCTAGGGAGCGGGGCTGGGTACTGACTCGCATTCAGAGGCCCCTTTGCAGTAGCTTGGAATCTGAGGTAGACTGCCTCTGGACATGGAGGTTCACAAGGCAGCTGCTGTGAAGCCACCCTGCCTGACCTGTCTGATAGATAAGTTTTGTTGCTGTCAAAAAGCCCCTCCTTGGGTGACGGAGACCCTGTCATTAAGGGGCAGGAAACGAGCCTTAAGGGTCATTAAGACAGCATCTTTTGTGATACCAGGTTTGAAGGAGGGTCAATTTCTAGGCAGGAAAGCTGCACAAAAGCCCGACTTGTATGTTGGTATGTCTGAGTGGGCATTTCTGCATCTGCAGCCTCGGGAACAAAGGAAATGGGACACACACCAGGCTCCTGTGAGCCGTTATGCCCCCCCCCCACTCATTTGGCCTGCAAAGAGGCAGGAGGGAAAAAAACCCTGGAATTTAAAACCTCAGTAGATCTGTGCAAAGCCTGTGCAGAGGCCTTGGATTTTTGGCATGTTGCACCGAAGCTGCTACTTTGCACTCAGGAAATACATGTAGGTTAACTGAATAACAGAGTTGAAAGGGACCTTGGAGGTCTTCTAGTCCAGAGGTCCCCAAACTTTCGGACCTCAGGGACCACTAATATGATCTGCCTAATGACCAGCTGGGTGGGTGTGACTAGGTGGTCATGTGACTGGGTGGGCGTGGCCAACTCGATGTCACCCCCATCGAGGGGCACTCACCGGCCTCTACTCGCCCCTCCCCTCCCAGCCACTCCTCGCCTGCCCACCTGGGCTCCTTAGGGCCCCAACAGGAAGCAGTTGTTGGAGCTAAGCAGCCACCATGAGAAAAAGTTGGCTAAACAGCTGATCCAACAGTTCAAATTGGATCTGACCGAGAAGGAGGCTCAGCAGAAGGACCTCACTGAGGACTACAAGCATAGGCCTTCCAAGCAGAGGGAAGACCTGCGGGAGTGCAAGGCAGGTGCTGGAGGCTCAGTGGGCTGAGATGGTCAACCAGTTTCAGGCCATGATGAAGTCCCACTGGAATGAGGCCCTCCAGCTCTTTGCCACCAGCGGCTTTCCCTCCAGCCTTCGCCCAAAGCCTCGCACCAGGAGGCAGAAGCAGACCCCAAGTCGGAATTTCTGCCCCCCTCCAGCCCACACATGAAGAATTTTCTGCAGCAACACAGATATTCATTGCACGTATCCAGCCCTGGGGCCATAGTTTAAGGACCCCTGATTTAAAAAGGTAAAGGTTCCCCTCGCACATACGTGCTAGTCGTTGCCGGCTCTAGGGGGCTCTAGGGGGCGTTTCAAAGCCGAAGAGCCAGCGCTGTCCGAAGACATCTCCGTGGTCATGTGGCCGGCATGACTCAACGCCAAAGGCGCACGGAACCCTCTTCCCTTCCCACCAAAGGTGGTCCCTATTTTTTCTACTTGCATTTTTATGTGCTTTCGAAACTGCTAGGTTGGCAGAAGCTGGGACAAGTAACGGGAGCTCACCCCGTTACACGTTACCCCTGATTTAGTGCAATATAAAAAATGCAAATAATTTTTCTGCGGACCACCAAAATTTTCTTGCGGACCACCCGTTGGTGACCGCTGTTCTCGTCCAACGCTAATCTAGCCGTTCCATCCATGAGCCTCCTGCCCAAAGGATGCGGCTAGACACCAACAGGTGCCCCTGCAAAATAGGACGACCTTCACGTGGCCTGCAAACTTCTGTGGTGTCCGACAGCTGTTGCAGGTGTGCACAAGCCAGGTGACAGAGACAGGTGTCCTTCCTATGAGCCATCACCTGCCCTCCTCCTCACCGTGAAAGAAGCAGACCCTCCGCCAGATTTCATAGCAGTGTGCAACTTCATTTGCCCACCTGTGAGATTTTGATGCTCGGGACTTCAATGGTGGTGCATAGCCCTCACTCTATGTTGCCGTGCCCAGCTATTAACTTAAAGCCTCCATAATGACATCTGGAGCCTTGGAAAACTGGCAGTTTTCACTGTCTGGGGAGAGTGGATTAAGGCCTGCTGGGATAGGGAAAGCCTTCCCCACTTGCAGGTGGGTGCAAAGGCAGGAATCGAATCCGGGTCCCCTTTGCACTGCTGCCTCTGCCTCTGAGCCCGACAAAGCCTCTCCTGCACACGGCCAGATTGAAACTGCTCGCTTTCAAGTGGCACAGCCGGGATGTCATTTCCGAGTGGGGAGCCCTCCCAGCGATCCCTTTTGAGGGGCGAGAGAGTCACACTGCCACGCACACACGGAAACTGTGTTAGCGCTGCAAGAGATTAGCAACCCTTTCCAAATCCCTTGGAATAGAGCAGGAATCCACATGCAGCCATCCAGCGCTTGACTTCTCCCTTTGGACTTTCTGGCAGCTTTTTCGAATACGAAGCGTGTTTTGATTCCAAATAATAGATGCCTGCATTTACTGGAGACTAATAAGACTTTTTTTTTTAATTTGCATTTATATCCCGCCCTTCTCCAAAGACTCAGGGCGGCCTACATTGTGTTAAGCAATAGTCTTCATCCATTTGTATATTAGATACAAAGTCAACTTATTGCCCCCAACAATCTGGGTCCTCATTTTACCTACCTTATAAAGGATGGAAGGCTGAGTCAACCTAGGGCCTGGTGGGACTTGAACTTGCAGTAATTGCAAGCAGCTATGTTAATAGCAGACAGTCTGCTGAGCCACCAGAGGCCCCTAGACTTAACTTTCAAATAAGAGATTGTAGAAGGAGACACTCCAATGGTGCCCAATGTCAGAAGGAGTCCTGAGAGCACCAGGCTATGATTAACAAAACATTCTTAAAAGCCACTTGGAGCCACTTGATGTCGAGATGGGTGGCATATAAATTTAATAACTAAATAAATACATGGGGTTAGTTTTTGTGCACTGCAGCACCTGAAAGCTTTTAATAAAATGAGGTAGCCAGACCAGGTGCTCCCCGCCCTCTCCTGTTCTCTCCTCTTCCTCCTTCATGCCAGATCAATGAGCCAAGTTAAAATTGGAAAAAGAGATTCTCATAAAAACATTTCTGGATCAATTTCACCAGCGATTGATCCAAATCCTATTTGGTGCCAACTGTCAGCCGTGTTGACGGTTGAAGGAAATGGTTTTTCTTCGTGTCTGTTGAGAGAAGAAAGGAGCGATGGGGAAGATAATGTGAAACTCTGAAGTCCGGTGAGTTGAGCCGAGGAGAATTTTGGAAGCCTCGCTAAGTGAAGGGCCTGATTTTCTGGAAATGACAGACCCGTGAGTCATCAAATGCGGGGAAACAGTCGGAAGGAGAAGGCCGGCTGTGGGTTTCTTTGCTTTGTGTGGCAGAAATGTCATCTTCTATTCTTTGATGCTCCCGTCTCCATCCAGCCTGCAGAGCTGGGCTTATTTTCTGCCTGTGTCGCCTCACCAACAGTTAGGAACATTTAGGCGTCGTGTGACCTGGCAGCCCTTCTGCGAGCGGAGACCTAACTGGGGAGAAAAATGCGTTTGGGGGTTTTTTGGCTCAATCCAAAGCTCCGAGGGCAGCGTCTGAGCAGCTGACTTATTCTAACTTGGTCTCTTTTGTACTTTTGAGTTGCACACGGATGCGTCCAATCCTGCTTCTTTCTTTCCCTCCTCTGCTGGCCTATGGCATCCATCTCTTTCTGGATGACGCCTTGAGCCCATCGCTTTTCCCATAATGTCCTTGGAAGGACGACTTAAGGGGGGACTTGAGTCCCCCAAGAGTGTGTGTGCAGAGGGAGTGAAAATCTGGGGTTGTACTTCTCACTGGCAGACGTGGATCCATTGTAGCCCTTCAACAAAGCCTTGGTGGAAAAGAATGGGGGGAGGGGGAAAATGGGGGGCCCCTGCAGGAGGGGCCTCTGTCATTCTTAAGCCCCCTTTTCTCCCTCCCCCACTCAATATTCTTTCTCCTTCTTTGTGTCATTTACAGACTCCCCACCGGAAAGGACCGGGCAGAGACGTGGCATGCCGGGTGGGGCTTTGGAGAAGAATCCCAGCATGGATCTGGCAGCCACCACCCCATTCCGGGTCACGGTGAGTCCCTCTTCCTGCTCTTTGCGCATGTTCTGGATGCCCTCGGGTGGGGAGGGGCGGGTCCTAGGAAAAGGAAGCAGCACATCTCGCTTGCGTGGCCTTTTCCAGTGGCACCGAGTTCCATAGGAAAATGTAGTTAGCCCTGCAGGAGGATGTGAGGGCGGGGCTTTATAAATGCACTGGGTGGCCACGCCTCCACATGGCGATTGGCTCCTGGCCTTCCAAGGCGGAGCCCCTTGATCTGTATAAAGCCAGCCCTGAATTTTGACCAGCTGTTCATGCAAGACTCCCGCATCAAAAGAAATTTATCCAAATTTATCCCAAAGTAAAGGATAAAAGTAATCCTTTATTGAATATGTCCCTACTCCGGGGGAGCAGAAGCTTCCTTCCCCGCCTGCCTCTCTTCCGTGGTCCTGATTTTTCATGGTTTTTCATTGGAAGAAACATTCCATCAAAGAGTGGCTGGAGGGGGATTTTAATGGAAAAACAGAGCCCCTCCCTTCTGTCTTCTTTGGCTGGTGGGGGACATTTGTCCAGCTATTATTTCTGTTCGGTCAGGGGTGGGCGGTGGGGGGGGGCCTCCTTCCTTGAAGACAAATGGTTTTTCCTTTCTGCCTGGCATGGGGGTGACGGCAGGGGGTGGCCGCCCTTGAGAACGGAAAGAGAAAATTCTGCTATGCCTTAACCACAAATCCCTTTTATTTTTATCCGCTTCGGCTTGGTCGAGCGAACTGCATTATTATTATTTTTTAGAAGAAAGGCATATGTAACAGAGAAAAGTATTCTATAAGCGATGCTTTGTGGGGATGTGATTGTGGGACAGGGCAGGCTCTCATGGGCAAGCTGTGGGCCTCAGGGGTGACGATGCCTGGTGCGCCCCCTACCGGCCACATCCAGAGGGTGCAGGTGCCCGAGCCCTGCAGTGGTGCCTGCAAAGAACCGGACCTGGCACTTCCCATGCCAAGGCTCCTGCCCTCGTGGTGCCCTTCTCCACCCTCATGCCCCTGCCCCGCCCCAGCTTCACTTCCCGCCAGCACCTCAAACCGCCAGGATGGGAGAGCCTGAGGTTGTTGCACCCTGAGTGCGAGGAAGCCAATTCCGAAAGGAGGTTTCTTGCAATTTCTGCTCCTGCAGATCAATTCCTGCCATTGAGCTCCCCCTCCCTCAGCCACCACCTCTGAGTAAATTATATTTTAATGCTGTCCTTTTCTTTCAAGAGGATTTTCTGCCTGGCGGAGGAGAGCCATTGGAGTGAACTCCGTTCTCCACGGTGGGAGCCCTCCAATCTTTAATTGAAACCTAATTGTTTACTAAACCGCTTGAACCAAAAGAGAAAATTACTATAATTTGGGTCTGTGGATGATTCCCTCCTCCCTGGCTGGTTTTTTTTTTTTTTTAAAGAAAACAAAGGGGGAAAAACCCCCTCTTATGGGTACTGAATTTTAAGGAGAGAAAAAAGGCGCGTTACCTTCCATGATATATAAACATGCAAGTAATTATCATTAAACTGTCCGCGGCGGCCACCGGGTGCCAGCAACAAATTATATGCAAATCGTTTTGGGAGAATCGGCCGTTGGGTTCAGTCAATGCGAGGGGGAGAGAGGAAGGAGGGGCTCGCCCGGCCCGAGGTGAGGCCCAGCCAAAGTCCCAAAGCCCACCACCCTTCGGCTCCCCCTTCCTAAGGGAGGCCGGGTGGCCACGAGGGCCAGCAACCTGTCCCAAAGAAATCCTATCTCAACCTCCTCCATCCAAGCCGCTCTCTGCTGTGGATTATGGGTCTGAAAATCCAGGCATACTAAGAGTTGTTTGAAAGGTGGTTTCAGGGCTCTTGAGATGGTATCTGAGGGACGATGGGATTTGTAATCCAAGCCGGTGAGGCTGCCTCGAATGACCGTGCCCACTGCTGTTCTGCTGGGAGAGGTTGCCGTTTTTGGTATCCGTTCAGCCTCGGTTTACCCTCTGCTTCGAACTCTTAAGGGGGCAGGTTTAGTTCTGGCTTTTCACCCTCGTTATATTTGGCTATGTTCTCTGGTTGAAGATTAAGCGCGTCGGTGCAGCACTGGGTGCTGACTTTTCCTCCAGAAGGAGCAGGTTAGTGCTGTCCTTTGCCTCTTGTGGCAGTGAGTTCCAGGGGATAGGGGGTCCCAATTCCTCCATGTCACCTGGCGCCGCACGGTCCTGATCCCAGAGACCTTCCCTTCTCTGTTCCTGCCCCTTTGCCAGCCCCACGGCTCCCTGTTAGTTGCGACGATCAGCCGCCTGCCATGCCCGTCCTTCGGCCTCCTTTCCAGCACCAGGCCGTGCCCGCTGCTGCCAGCCTGCTTCCTCTCCCTGCCACCTCAACAGCAGCAGCAGCCGCAGCCGCAGCCGGGGAGGTGACATTGATTTCCATCTGCTCTTTCCAACTTCCGTTGCCATGGTGACCAGATTTCGTTTCTTTGCCATGCCGGGCCTTTTTCTCCAGTTTGGCGCCTTCGGAAAATGGATGAACTGGTCAGGGGGCAAAAGGGCCGGGGGCTGGCATGGCAGTGGGCATGTTGCCCCTCCTCCAGCCTTTTGGCAATGGTGGCCCCCAGGCTGCAGAGGACTTGGAAAAGGGGCTGCCCCCATAATTATCCTTCCCACCAGAGGAGAGGCAGGGGCGGAATTCTCTTGGCCACCCACGCCTCTCTTCCTGGCCGGGTCAGAGGGTGCCGTCTCGGCTGGTCCCTGTCCTTTAAAGTGGAGGAGCAGTCAGTCTCCTCCTCTGGCAAGAGGGCCCGGGGCAGAGGCCCCTAGCACCAGGACCAGATTTAGCTCTTGAATGTTCCTCCCCCTTGACCGTAGCTGAGTGGGGCCAGCAACCGGCCACACCAGCTTGCCTCCCCCTGACCAAGATATGTTGGGGATGGGTGGATGGATGAGGGGCCAGGGAGACCAGGAAAGAGGCCCATGCCTCGCCTATTTTCTGCCACTCGTGGGTGCCAATGGATTGCCCTGGGAGTCAGGAGCAGAGCAAACTGGCTTAGAGGATTGTTGAGGAACGTTTGCACGTATGCGCATGTCTGGACCACAACCTGGAAGAGGAGCTGCCCAGGAGGCATGCGCATGCTCGAAAATGAACTTCCGGTTTCAGCCAGCTACTCTTCCAGGTTTCTGGCTCGCATGCGCACACGATAATCAGCTGACTGGCGCACATGCTCACGCAGGAAAACAGAAGACCAGCTCTTCTAGTTTCTGGCCCTGCTGCATGCAAAAAGTCCAGCTGCACGCCAGAAACCCGGAAGAGGAACAGGTGACGCCATGTGTGCCAGGTGACATCGCTCCGCGTGCCACTTTGGCCACTAGATTGTTTCTGCTGCCTCGGTTCTCCGATCAGAGGAAAGGGGACGACAGGAGGCCAGGGGAGTGTATCAGCATAAGGTTGGGGAGGGCTCTAAGAGGTCATCTAAACCAGCCCCTGCTCTGTGCACGATTCACTCAAGGGTCTCCGAAGGGTATCCCTCCGGCCACATCTCAATGAAACCCAGCCTGAGCCACCTTTTCTTGCAGTCTGTGGAAAACTCGGCACATGTTTTTTGTCAAGTTTCTAGTCCTGGCTGAAACGGACAGAGATTTTTGCAAGGAAATGCTTGAGGCCTTCTAAGCCTCTCTTTCCAGAGATTCCCCCGACATTCCCGCTGCTTTAACAACAGCCAGACTCCAGAAGTGGGGCTTTGTTCCAGGCCCCCAACAGAAACCTCGGTGGTCCCTGTCCGAAGATGCGTCCCAGGAGGGCGAGCAAAGTCTGAGCTGCTCCTGGCCTCCCCTGCCTGTGTGTGGCCACTTACCAGCTGCTGACACGGAGGGACGATGCCAGCCGACCTTTGAAAAGTGCAAAGCGAGGCCAGGCTGGCACAGGGGTGATCCATCGCTGATCAGGAGGGCGCGAACGCCAGGCGGACTGTGCCTGATGAAAGTGGGCGAGAAGCGTAGATTTATAGGAAGGCGAATAAATTCCTGTCAGCCGGCGATGATTATCTTCTCCGCTCTCCACAGATTCTGGTCTTCTCCCGCACACGTCGTCTGGGGCTTCAAATGCCTGCTTTTGATTGGAATCTACTGCTCTCTGTTGGAAAATAAATCTCGTGCATTTTCTGCCAAGCACCGGAGAGGCTTTAAAGATGAAAATTTCTAGATTGATTTGGAAAAGGCTCCGGGCCTCTTTTTCATCTCGGGTCCGCCAGAGTGCTTGCTCCTTCCCCGATTTGTCTGGGCGGCTTCCCAGCCACGCTGAGTGCCGTTTACCAAGGCGAGATCCTGTTCTGAGTTGCTCTGAGTGGCTGGAGAAGGGCTGCCAGCTGAGATGGCACATCTGGGAGACGCCCAAGGTGAAAAAGAGAAAAAAGGAAGGCCAGTCTCCTTAGAGGTAGAGAGGGTTCCCAGACTGGGGGAGCGTTGTTGGGCAGGGAACAGGGGAGCAAGGACGCTAAAGGTACACCCAGCCTGGTGCCCCAATGGATAAGAGCCAGGAATCTCGGGGCTCCAGTTAAGCCTCAGCACCTGGTAAGGTAAAGGTAAAGGTTCCCCTCGCACATATGTGCTAGTCGTTCCCGACTTTGGGGAGCATTGCTCATCTCCGTTTCAAAGCTGAAGAGCCAGCACTGTCCTGAGATGTCTCCGTGGTCATGTGGCCGGCATGACTCAACGCCAAAGGCGCACGGAACCCTCTTCCCTTCCCACCAAAGGGGGTCCGTATTTTTTCTACTTACCTGCCAACCTTTCTGATCGACAAGCTCAGCGTCTTAGCCACTGAGCCACCGCGTCCCTTTCCAACACCTGGTACATGGTTAGAGGCTCCACTACACGGTCCTGGTTCCCCACCGAGGAGTGGGAGCTATAGCCTGGGGGATCTGGGGGGGGGGAGAGTGCCAGGCTGGCGATTCTGCCCCCTAGGCCACCGTTTCCTGCTGGTGAGAAACCTTCACTGTCAGAGGGCTGGGATGGGGCGTGCGTAAGAGGGTCACGGACTGCATCTCAGCCATTAAAGGGGTCGGGTCAGAACAAGGGGAGGTGGGCTCTCTGGAGCTGGGCACCAGGAGTGCTGATGCAGAGCAAAACCCCTCCCTGACTCCCCTTAACAACATCCTTCTCCCGCCAGGCAGGGCCGGTGTATAATTTTCTAAGGTATCTGTAGCCATGGTGATAAGGAAGGTATAATTACCTCCACTGGGAAAGGCAGGTAGATAACGCGAAATATTTTGTCCTTCCTCCCGTGAACAATAACATGGCGCTGGGAGGTCTGCTGTTTGCCGCATCTCCCATGCCATGTGATTTATTATCCGTCCCAGCCGAGGGCACCTGCCGGATTCCTCTCCCTCTCCTGGGACCCTTGGCAGGGCATACAGTGGGCACCCCTTTGGGGCAGGTGTGCCAGGCACCACCCACCGCCATCACTCTGAGGTGGGCAGGCATTGGAGAGAGCCGGGGAGGGTCCCTTTTGGCAGCCCTTGGTTCAGGGGTGAAATCCAGCAGGTTCTGACAGGTTCTGGCAAACTGGTAGTGGAAATTTTGAGTAGTTTGGAGAACTGGCAAATAGCACCTCTGGCTAGCCTCAGAGTGGGGTGGGAATGGAGATTTTGCAGTATCCTTCCCCTGCCATGCCCATCAAGCCACACCATGCCCACCAAGCCACGCCCACAGAACCGGTAATAAAAAAAAATTGGATTTCACCACTGCCCTGGTTTCTGTTCTTTGCCCTTTCTGGACTCCAAGCAACGAGGGGTTTGGGGCTGGCAGCCTTCCCTGTTCCTGGCACACCCAACTGTGCCACCGCCCTGGTGCCCTGCTGGCTGCAGACCAGGTGAGGCAGCCCCAAGCATGCCAAGACAGCTTGGCAACTCAGGACAAGAGGGGTTCGGGTTGGGTGGGGTTGGTGGGCCTCCACCTCCAGCCAGCGGCTTTGAGCAAGGAAAGGGGTGCCTTTGCTTGTGACAAACATGTGGACATCTCCCAGGCCAAAACCAGGCAGGCACCAGGCAGTGCCCAGACCTTCTGCGTGGCTGGAAAAAGCGACTTTCCTTGGACAGATGCCAGAAGCCCCTTTCGCTTCTCTTTCTCCTTCTGAAATTTGGACGAGGGTCATTTTAGGGACTCAGCTTCGCCCTCCAGAAATCCAATGGCTGGGGAGTGGTCGTAGACGGGTGGGGTCTCCCCCTCCTCAGCCTCCTGGCCAACAGAGCTACCAGGCACAGAAGGGCTGCGGCTGCGTCAGGCACTCTGATTCAACAGGCGAGACCCATTTTCATCCCCGGATCGAGTTCTTGACCTGGAACGAACAGGCTTTTCTCGGTTGTCCAGAACAGGGCTGTGGATGATGGTGGTGGTGGTGATGATTGATCAGGTTTCTAGGCCGCCTGACTCTCAACCAAGTTTGCAAATGATTTAGACCATGAAAACAAGACAATAAGAACTTCGGGGGAGAAAACTGAGTAGACATAGCAGAAAAACAGGGTGGAAATGAAACAAAATTGCGCCCCGAGGTTTTTGGTGCACAGAGACATTGCTCCAGTCCAGAGCATCCCAAAAGCACAGCCAAGGATTATGGTCTAGGTTGCACCTTCAGGGTTGGGGGAAGGCAGGGTGGGGAAAGAAAGGCCGGGTGCCGCTGCCAAAGAGGGCTGCAAAGGCGACGGGCTAGACTTTCTGGGCACCGCTGGGCTGGGTGGAGTGCCAGCTTCTCTCCCATCCGGGGCAAAGCGTCCCGGGCACCGTGCTATGGGGAGGGGGGGGGAGGCCCCTTTCCAGCCAGCTCCCCCCACCCGCCCGGTGCTGATGTGCCAGCCGTTGCAACACGCTCGGCTTGCAGCGCTGCGATATTTCCCCCCCCTTTTTTTTCTGCGAGCGGGTGGTTACCAAGGAAACCAAGGCTTCGGGGAGTCTCGCGCCGACGTCGCATCGCCGCCCGGCTCACTCGCCGTTCGGCTGCCGGATGCTGGGCGGCTCTCTGCACCGGGCGCCGCCGCCTCCCGCCCCCCCCGCCCGGCGCGGCCCGCCCGGTAAAGCCTGTCTGCCTCTCCCCGCAGGGCTTCCTCAGCCGGCAGCTGAAGGGCTCCATCAAACGGACCAAGAGCCAGTCCAAGCTCGACCGGCACAGCAGCTTCCGCCACGTCCTCCCGGGCTTCAGGAGCGCCGACCATGAGAGGTGAGAGCCCGGCCGGAGGGGGGAAGGGGGGGCGGGGGGGGAGAGGGCTGCTTTCGGCCCCTGGAGGCAGCGATTGCGGCTCTTCTGCTGGGAGGGGGCGGCTCAGACCCTCCCCCCGCTTGCAGCCCGTTTCCTCCCGTGGCAGCAATGAAATGGTGCAGGGAAGCACGGCGCGCTTCCCGGGGAAGAGGAGGAGGAGGCGGCTTTCCTCTGTCTGGTTGGGGGCTTCGGGTGGGCCGTGGTGGCTCCGCCGGGTCCGTGCCGAGAAGGACGTGGAGGTTTTCTCGCTCTTGCCCGAGAAGGGCGTTTGGCGGCTACCTGGATTTTGGGGTGGGCAGGCGGGGGATTGGTGGGGGAAGAGGCTATTGCTCCGGTGCCGATGGAGCCCCCCGACGAAACCGAGCCGGGGGTAGGAGACCCGCCGAGCGGGGGGTCGGGGGAGCCTGGAGCCCCGTAGAGAAGAGGCGTGTGGCCGTGGCCGGATTATCCGTGGAGATGCGAGTGCCACACCCCTCCCAACTCTGAAGGGATCTTTGCTGGCGATTTGGTGCGCTACGGTTGGTAATGGGTGACCTAATTTTCTAATTTCTCTAGAAATGGGGAGGGGGCGGAGGAGGGACTCGCAGGCACAAGCCGCCTGGCTACGATGAGGAGTGGGCTGCAGCCCCCTCTTCCCCGCCTTTCCCACTGCAGTGATGGTCTTCCAGATGGGGGATACGTCGTCCATCTGCCCAGCCCCTTCCTCCCGAGACACGACTAGCTAGCTGGGCATTTGTCTCCTGTGTTGGGCACATCCTGCAAGGTGGCACCGGTTCCTTTTAAAAACCTGTGCCTGCTTTTGGGAAGGGGGGCAACCCTTGTGTCGGCCCTTCCTAAGCTTCCCCCCCAGCCCTTCCCCCCAGCCACTGTGGCCTCCTGCCACCCAGAGACGAGGGTCGTCCAAATGGCACCATCGCACCATGTTCTTAAACCAGCCTTTGGGCAGTGACTGGGCGCAGCAGCTGGTGCAAACCGAGATCTCTTGGCCCCGCGTTGTGATTGTGAGGGAAAAGCTGCTGTGATGTGCAAAACAGAAGGCCGGAGGAATGGGGATGGCAAGGGAGGGGCGATGGGGGGGGGGTCCTTGCAGAGACACAACCCCCCTTGTTTTATTTCCTCTTTCTTTTAAAAGTGGGGAGGATTTGGACAGGAGAGGCTACATTGCATACCTGAAGGTGCCAAACTGGGCCATTTGGTTTCTCGGTGGTCTGGCTGGTTCTGCCCAGGGAAGGTCTGGCTTTCTTGGCCCTGGTCTTTCTCCCCCCTCCTCCCCTTTACTTCCTGTTTACCGTCCAGCCAGCTATCCACTGGTCTCCTGGCTCTGTCTCTGCTTGCCTGGACCACGCCCCTGACGGCTCCTTTCATCCTTTGCAAGCAGCCCCAATTTGGGGAGGGGGGGGAGGCAGATGCCTGCGATGCAAGCTCTCTTGACATGGGAAGTTTCCCATCCCTCCCCCCTCCCCCCCATTGCTCCCCCTCGGCCGCCTTCTTCATTTTCCAAGGGTGCTGGCAGACTCCATCTTGTTGAGGGGGCTTCAGCACCTCCCCACCCCGCCCCAGGCATCTCTCAAAAGCACCAGGCATCAATGCCATTTTGTAATTGGGGGGGAGGGTACGCAAGTTGGGGGTTACGGGTGTTGCAAAGAGAATCAAAGGTCCAAAGCCAGCTGGGATTTGTGTGTTTGTTGTGGAATTTGACAATATATGTTTGCTTGTTGCTTCCTTTTCAACTCAAAACCTCCAGAGGGATTATTGACTTGGTGTCCAGTATTCTCTGTCCGCTAGGCAAGAAGAGGGGGCTGGAAGGGGTGTGCCATGGAAAGCCCACCCCTCAACAGCTTGAAAAGGCTCCATATAACCCCAAGCCCCGGTTAAAAATCTCCCTTTTCAGTCTTCAGCACAGGAATTTCTGGGAACTGTCCCAGGTAGAACTATGGAATAAGAGGAGACCTAGAGGTCATCTAGTCTACCCTAGAATTTTAAGCCAGTGGAAGAGAGTGGTTTGAAGCCCCAGAGGGGACTAGCACCCCATCCCTCTAAATTGGATTGTGCTGTGGATATTTTCTCCTAGTGTTTCAACCCAGCTCTCTCCTCCTCCAATGGAAGACCATTAAATGAGGAGTGGGTGGATTTTAGCTCAGCCAGGGGGCTGTTTGTGGGTCTCCCGCACTTGGCTTCTTCTGTGGTGTGTGTGTGTGTGTGTGTTTGGGTATGTGACCAGGCGGCCTGTCAGGTTTTTGTAGACAACGGAGGGGCAGTTGGAGGGGGATGCTTGGCCAGCCAGCCCCCTATCAATCCATGGGGCTGTCGCAGGGCTCACGAACAGTGAGCGGAGGAGTCTTTAAGCAAAGCTGCTTCTTAACAAGCCCTCCTGTGGTTGACTTTGGCCGTGGACGGCTGGCGTGGAGTCCTTATCCCACAAGCCGGGCGTCTGTCTGCTGTCGGCCCCTTGGCATCAGCTGCAGACCGAGGTCCCTGGGAAGGAAGAAACGGGGTCTTAATTGGAAGTTTTTGCAAGAGAGATGCTGTAACCCCCACTGAAGCCAGAGTGAGCTCAGACCCCTCCCCCCCCAAATCCATTCATTCCTGCCACCCTTTTGTGCAAAAGGACATATTTTGGGAAGGTGCCACTCAAAGAGAGGGAAGAGATCAGAAGCTGCTCCAGATTTATCTCCTTGGAGAACCAAATGGCCCGCCTGCCTTCCATGCCAGCCAGCTACCAGCCAGATAGACTATCACAGTCTATGGAAGATCCTCACAGCCATCATGGCTTCTGGCTCCCTATGCTGAAAGCCATCCTTTCGGTTTATCTCTCCAGAAGGGAAAGGAGAATTCGTAGAGCGGGCCGAGTGAGGGTTGGTTTTGGTTAGAGAGGCCTGGGACACCCAGGCAGAACCTGCCAGTAGGGCAGTCAAAGCCAAGACTTGTATAGAAGGCTGCCGGAATCAGGATCCTGGAGAATTCCCCCAAGGTGGTGGATGGGGCTCCTGCCAGGATGCCTCCGTTGGCCTGGTACCATCCTGCTCTGGCACGGGGCTGGCTGGCCCTGCCCAGAAAGGAATGTGGCTCTCCTGCAGCACCCAGAAAACTGGGGGTGTCCCAGGGGTTGAAATTCAGATCCTACTTGTTGGTTTTATGGCGGGAAGACCTGTGTTTTCAGCCTTTGTCCTCTAGATGCTTTGAGGCAGCCCCCCCATAATTGCGATCCTTGGAAGGCCCCAGGTGGGGAAGATGATGTAGCATCTCTCTTCTTTCACCCCCACTTCCCAGGAGGGGGCGCCCGCCTTTCCCGGGCCCTCCAAATTAATGGCAATTGACTTTGCAGCCATTGAGGCCCCGCCTGCTTCCCTGGCCTTTATTTGCCTTTGATATTTGCTCCAATTCCCGGACAGGCTTTCCTGAACCTGACAAAAATCATTCCCTGGTGACCAACAGAGGCAAAAAGACCAATAATCCACAGCAATCAATGGAGCAAGAAAAAGAGGTTTTCGGCTTAGGACAGAAGAAGCCCTGATCAGCAGTGTTTGTAAAATTCGAGTTTAGCTAATCCATCAGGCTGGGGATAATGGGACTGTGGAGGGCAGAATCCTATCCCCACCATTCGGCCTTCCCTGCCCCGGTGCTCCCCCAGGACCAGATGTTAAAATTGCAGGCTATTTGGGTCACAGGTTCTCGGTGCTGTGCAAAGGACGAGGGTCCCCCTGCTTCCCTTGTGCGATTTGCTTTGCGTTATTTGCTTGCAAATTGTGTTTTTAGTCCTGCCCAGCCCCAGCACAGTTTGTGCAGCTTGCAGAATTATGCACAGCAACAATGAAACACACCAGTCAGTGAAGAAACAGCACAGGAAGATCGGTGCGAAAAGGCCTCTCTCTCAGAATGCAAGTGAGATGATAGATAGATAGATAGATAGATAGATAGATAGATAGATAGATAGATAGATAGATAGATATAGATGGAAGGAAGGAGAGAGGGAGGGAGGGAGGGAGGGAGGGGGAGGAAGGAAAGGAGGGAAGCAGGGAAGGAAGGATGGATAGATGGATGGATAGATAGATAGATAGATAGATAGATAGATAGATAGATAGATAGATAGATAGATAGATAGATAGATATAGATGGAAGGAAAGGACAGAAGCAGGGAAGGAAGGAAGGATATATATATGTATATATATATTTGTTTTCTGAGGTTTTCGCGGGTGTTTGTATGTAGGTCTTTGGTTATTCGGGTTTTCTCCCACGTAAAATTGGAAGTGTCTTGGCGACGTTTGACGAAGTCTTATTCGTCATCTTCAGGCTTCAGCCGTGCTTCCCAGAAGCATGAAGCTGAAGCCTGAAGATGATGAATGAGACTTCGTCAAACATCGCCAAGACACTTCCAATTATATATATATATATATATATATATATATATATATATATATATGTATATATATATAGGTCTTTGGTAGCATTGTTCCCAGAAGCATGAAGCTGAAGCCTGAAGATGACGAATGAGACTTCATTGAAACGTCGTCAAGACACTTCCAATTTTACATGGGAGAAAACCCGAACAACCAAAGACATATATATATATATATATATATATATAGGGAGAGAGAGAGATCTAGATAGATAGATAGAAGGAGGGAGGAAGAAAGAGGAAGGAAAGGAGGGAAGGAAGGAAGGATATATATATGTAAATATATAGGGAGAGAGAGAGATCTAGATAGATAGATAGATAGATAGATAGATAGATAGATGGATTTTCAAAATATAGCTGTAAACATTCTGTGGTAACGTCTTCCTGGAAAAGTCCAAATTTCCCTTCTTTCTCTGCTTCCTTTGACGCAAGTGAGTGTGTAACTAAGCCAAGTGCTTTAAATTAAAGTATTGATCTCTTCCAGGGAAGCTTGGATTCTGGGTATGCTGAGATTTAATTTGAAAGGAAAAAACTTCTTAATTATTAGGAAGCTCTGCCATTTTTCTATCCTCCCCTCCCCCCCCCGTCTCCCCGTAGCCTTTCCCTTTCTTTCCCTCTCGGCGTGGATTCCCTTTGCCAGGGCTAGGCGTATCTTGGAAAGGAAAAAAAAGGCTGCGAGTGAATCAAGAGCCCCATCCCTAAACTTTCCCCTTCTCAAGCCAACCGGGTTTTTTAACAGCCAGGTGAGGGAAGGCAGGCTGTGGACGCCTGATTGACCCACATTAGCCTGAGGGGCAATCCCTGGCAGAGGGTCCAGGAAGGGCTGGCTGAGACTCTCCTCCATCCCTGGTCCCCTCCTGGGGAGCAACACCTGCGCAGAAGCTGAGAAAGGGCCTGGCTGGGTTTCTGCAGAGCAGCTGCCAGCCCGTGTGAGCCATAAGAGCCTTGCAACTGGCTGGGCAGAAAGCCTCCCGCAGCACTTAGCCCTCATTCGGCTCTTGGAAGTCACAGAGGGGGAGTTGAGGGGTCTCTTCTGTTTTGGGGCGCAAGGCCTTCTGAGCCGCCCTTCTGGCCAGGGCAGGAGCCCACCACTGCCCCACGGGGGAGCAGGCATCAGGTTCAAGGCATGCAAGAGGCCGTGCTCTTACTACCTGAAGTGTGCCAGTCCTGCAGCTTCCTCACCCAAGGCCACTTGTGGGGATGGGACGGGGTGGGGTGCCCAGAGGGAAAAGGGGTCAGAGGAGGACTCAACAGCCCCTGGAGGTTCCCTGCTCTGCGTGGGGGAGGCGCCTCCATTCACCTTGCAGGGCGTCTGCAAATCTGCTGCCTTAATGGAACTCACTGGTGCGAAGCTTCTCCAACCAGAGAGTTAATTACTGGTCTTGAATTAATGACCGTCTTAAAAGACGATTGTCAAGCAAGGTGAGGAGGGCGGACCAGCTCTGCCAGAGGAAAGGCCTGGAGGGGGAAGGCCCTTTTTCCCACTGGGAAGGACTGGCAGGTACTTAATGCTGGATTGAAATAAAATTCACACACACACACACATATATACACACACACACACACACATCCAGCCTTACAATGACATCTGTCAATAGTTTCCAAACCTTGTTGAGTGTCTGAATCTGGGGGGGGAGAATAGGAACTCCATTCTCCTCCTCCTCCTCCTCCTCTTTCTCTTCCCCTCTGCAATGGCAAATATCTCTGATCCCTTTTGTGTCCCCTCTTGGACCGCTTCACAGCACAGAAGTGAGGACTTATGGGAACGCAGATGTCCCTATTGTCGGCTCGGAGTTGGAGGCAGTTTTTAACAAGCCCCCCCCTCCCTTCTGGCAATTCACAGCCACCCTCTGCTCGTGTGGCTGAATGTGCCAAAGAGAGAAGCAGGGCCGGGCAGGTGGGGCTCATTTGTAAGCGCCAGCAGGCTCGGCCTTTGTCGGAACAAAGTTGTCTGGAGGGAGGGAGGGAGGGAGGGAGGCCTAGCAAAGTCCTGGCACTTTGGCCCCTGCTGGAGAAGGCCAGTCGGCTCCAGATCATTGAAAAAGTTTAGCAGGAAAATGAAGCTGTAACCTCAGGGCAGTTGGCTCCAAAGGCAGCCAGGGTTTGGGTTGAGGATGGCGCAGAATGAGGAAGTCAGGAAGCCGAGCTCCTGCCTCATTTGACCTGCTTTGATCTGGGGTGGGATTGTGGGGCTCCTGGAGGCTCAGTTTGTCCCCCCCGCACAGCCCAGGTTAAGACAGGATGCGTACCTTGATGAACGTATCTTTTCTTTTATGTACACTGAGAGCATATGCACCAAGACAAATTCCTTGTGTGTCCAATCACACTTGGCCAATAAAATTCTATTCTATTCTATTCTATTCTCAATGTGAGAGGAGCAGTGAGGACAGGAAGGAGAACCTGCTAGTCTTCCCCATGGATTATTGCAAAAAAAATTGGTATTCTTGGGTGACTGACCCTGGAAAGAGTTTCTTCCTGTTCCCATTTCCCAACTCACTCCTGTAGTACACAGCTGTGCTGCTCCCCACCCCCAAGTGCACCCCAACAGGCCCCAAAGCCAGAGCCGGCTGCTCCTTTGCTGTGAATGGTGCTCAGCATGCCCCCCCCCCTCGCGCCTTTTTTGTGACTTGTACTTTGAAAGGCTCGCATGCATCCCAGGGAGGCTGAGCTAAAGCGGGTGGGGAGCTGGGTGGAGTTCATTCCGGTTTATGCCCAGGCAACCTGTTCTCAAGACCCAACAGGTCCTGCAAGGATGGCCCAGCTCCTCCACTGCATGCACTGTCCAAGGTCCTGATGGGATTAAGAACCATCCAGGAATGATGGCCAAGGGGCAGTTAGCTTCCTGCCACTCTCTGGACGCTGGGCAGTGCCAAGCCAGAGATGAGGAATCGCTCCCCTTCTAAACCGCCTCCCTGCCTCCCAGATGAAGCCAGGTCTCTGCAGGCCCTTCCTGGGGCCCCGAGAAGCCGAGCGTCCCCTTCGGCTGAGCCGGAGGGTATGCAGGGAAGGCAGAGGCTCTGCCCTGGACAGCCTGTGCAGGAACGTTGGGCTAATTGGATCTGTGCGTCTCGCAATTAGCGGCAGGATGGATGGTGGCCGTTCCTGACCTTTCTCTGTGTGAGCCAGGACATTGTTTGGACGTCCTGCTTAATTACAAAAATGAAGCCTTGTGCTTCAGAGGCTGCTGACGGCCCCTCCCTGTCACTGGCTGTAATTTCATGAGACAAGGGAGCATTTCTTCAACCAAGGGCAGAAGGCTCTGCCCACCCTCAAAATTGGCAGGAGGCGCTTCTCTTTCCTGCTTCATCACCTGATGCTTGCAGTCCTAAGTCCCCCCACCCCACAAAGGGGATGTCTGTCTGTCGCCCTTGGTCCTGCCAAGGCCTTGCCCGGCTCCGCAACTCTTTCTAAGTGTTGTTTTGAAGAACCAAGAGACTAGTCCTTATGGACGTAGAGCTCTGGCTCTTGCTACAGAGTGACCGTGTGGAGCAAAGTTTCCATTTTTAAAGCAAATGCATCTGCATGGTCTTCCTTTAATGCCACTGGTCCTCTTTTGGAAATAGACCCCAAATCAGTCAGAGAATCATTTCAGCCACTTCTAAAAGATATGATGAAGCTGCCCTCCGTTCGGTCTTCTTCCCTGACCAAGTCAGTGTCTGGAGGCCGATATTTACACTCATTTATCACATCACTGAGAACTGGAGGCTGTCTGGGTTGGTCTCTTGAATCGTTTCTGTGCATTCTGGTTGCAAAATATTGGGACGGTGCCAGTGCGTACAAATGTATCCCCCCCCCCAGCTCCCTCCCCCAGCTGCCTTAGCAGGCAAAAATCCTCCAATCCTCCTCTAATTTTCCTAAGATTAAAACATGAACCCAGCTAATTAGTTTTCTTTTGAAAAGCTGCCCCATGCAAAATATTTCCTTGTGTTGTTTCCCAGCACAGTAAATTGATTTATAATCGGCCGTTAATTCTTTATAGCCTACAATTTGCAGAAGCAAGGATGACAACAAAATGCATTGCACAAATGCAGCAGGGGTGTGTGTGTGTGTGTGTGTGTGTGTGTGTGCGCGCCCATGCCCCTGCTCACTTGGGTGTTGGGGGAGAAGGCCAAAAAGGACGGAAGGAAGGAAAATAAAATGCTTAGGGAAGGGGGAAGGAAGGAAGGAAGGATGGAAGGAAGGAGAGAAGAAAGGAAGGGGGAAGGGAAGGAAGGAAGGAAGAAAAGAAAGAAAGAAAAAAAGAAAGAAGGAGTGGGGGGGGAAGGGAAAGGAAAGAAGGAAGGGGGGGGCAGGTTGAGATACAGGTGTGGAGGCCAAGTGGGGATCTGGGGATGGGGATCCATATATGCAGATGGGCCTTTGTGTCTGCTCCTCCCCAAATGGTCTCAGAAGTTTTATTTTGCTGGACAAAAGAGATGGTGATCAGCTGGCGAGGAGGGGAGGGGAAGGACTTTTTATGGCCCCTTCCTCTTTCAAAGGCCCAGCTGCTATTCCAGAGAGGCTCTCCTTTGCAAACCTCAGCCAAAGTCCTGCCAGCTGACCATCGACTCCAAATTCAAGCGGGTCTCCTTCCCTTCGCAGGAACCGCCTTCCTTCTCCTTCCTCCGTGGCCTGGAACCACACCTGCCCCACAGGCTACAGGCGTGGCTGCAGCAGGGCAGTCGGGCCAGACGTACGATCAGCAGGTTCCCGCAGGTTTTGGCAAAATTAGATTCCTTGGGTCCTGTTTTGAAGGGAGCTGCTTGTCCCCCTGTTTCCTTGAGGCTGTCTGGAATGAGCTTGTGTGTCATAGATCCCCCTCCGAGGTGGGGGCTTTTTCACCTGCTCAGAGATGGGGGGCTGCTTTAAACCACCAACGATGCTGTGGGCGAAGAGGAGCCCCTTTCTGCAGCTGAGGTCTGGGGCGGGGGTTGGAAGTCACTGAGCAACAAAGGCTCCCTCTCTCCAGCTCAACTCACCTGTGCCTTTTCCTCCCCCCCACTCTTACTGGCTCACATCATGAACCCTAAATTACCACAAGTTTTTAGGATGCAATCATCCAGGAAATTTAATGTATCTTCTAGTCCAACAGGGGTGCAATATCGAGTCCGTTCTTGCAATAACACTTTGCTCACGCGCTCCAAAGCAGCCGGCTGGGAAGGCTGAGAAATGCGCCTTCGGATAATTCTGCTGGGGAAGGTGTTGGACCGGGGGATGGGGAGGGGGGGAAGAAGGGGAGAGGCTTTGCATGAAGAAGGAAAAATTAGAGAATGAGATCATAATTGGAGATGAAAAGAAACGAGGCAGAGGAAAGTCTTGGAAAGGAAGGAAAACGCCTTCTCTGCTTCAGAAGCGTTGGGGATGAGAAACCGGACCCTGCCCCACCCATCCCGGCCCATTCCTTTCCCCACAGCTTCACTCTCACTCTGGTCTGGAAGCAGAGGCCACCCGGTCAGTGGCACCGGACCCCACTGTGAGCCACCAAATGCCACGAAGGAGCCACAACTGTATGGCCAGCTCTGGGGGCCCTACAAGTGGGAGATGAGGAGGTTTAAGTAAAGAAGCCAACCCTCTCTTAACACGCAGCCACCATTTCCTTCCCTGTGGCCCTCTGACCTCCTGGTGCCCTGCAAAATGCCAAGGCACACCCGAGAATTCCGGTCTCTGGGCTGAGCGTCAAGGGGCGGCTGGGTCTTTTGGTGCTGCAGTCAAAAGGGGGCGCATTGCCCAGCTTTGCAGGAAGGTGTTTTCTCTCCCCTCCCTCCCTCCCTCCCTTCACTCAAGGCCTTTTCCCCCCTGATAATTACTTTCAGATCTGAGCAGATGTTCTGGGTTAACAAGTATCTGTATTTTTGGAAGGCAAAGTCAAAGGCGTTCATTAAAAAAAAGAAGAAAAAAAATCCCTGTTTTATGCAAACTCTCATTGACCTTGGATAATAATTGAGCCTCTTTCCCCTCTCCCTCCTTTTTCAAGAAAGAGGGTTAAAGCCCCGAAGTTCCTCTTTTTTTTTCTTTCCTTTTTGCTTGAAAGAGGCGAGGGAGAGACCTTTGGCGGCCTCAGAGCTTCAGAGGTGCCTTTTAAGACTCCAAGTGCGGAAGGGAGATATTCTTGCCTCTTCTCCCTGACTTCTGAATTCCTGATGCCATGTCCGGAAGGCATCGCGCGGTGCTTGAAAAGCCTTCGCTGGACGTGAGTTTGCAGCTAAGTAGCTGCGGAGGTAAAGGCTGCAACCTGGTTGGTTTGAAGGCTGAACGGACCTGTGGCTGCTTAGCTTTGCAGCCTTTGAAACGGCCTCCCAGAATCAAGCAGGGCCAACTGGGAGGGTCTCCAGCTTGGAAAACCTGGTGCCGTTCAATTGTTTAGGGCTAAGAGGGGCTGGAAAGGATGGGGGTTGAGCACCTTTCCCTCCCAAATCCTGGAGTCATAGGAGGAAGTGACGTTTTGGAGAACCTCAACAGGGCTGTATATATTGGCCTTGCATAATAATGTATATCATTAAGTGTTAAATTTGTACCCTATGACTATCATTAAGTGTTGTAAGTGTCGTACCTTGATGAAGGTATCTTTTCTTTTATGTACACTGAGAGCATATGCACCAGGGATGGGTTCTATTTACCTTTACTACCGATTCGCATTGTGCCCCGCACAGAAGCTTCTGTGCATGCGCAGATCACTTTTGATGATGTTTGGATCAGTGGGAGGAGCCTCCCGCCAGTTTTACTACTGGTTCTATAGAATCGGTCCAAACCGGGGGCAACCCACCCTTGATACACACCAAGACAAGTTCCTTGTGTGTCCAATCACGCTTGGCCAATAAAAAAATTCAATTCTATTCTATTCTATTCTATTCTATTCTATTCTATTCTATTCTATTCTATTCTATTCTACTGTGCGTGGGTCTGTCTTTGTATCAGAAGCACCTACAAATTGTAGGCATATAATAACATCCAACCCTGAGCAAAACCGGTCATAGAAACCTAGCAGTAGCATGTGGAAGAAGAATGGAGAATAAATAGGTTTAAAACTGCAGGATCCAATTCGGGGGTCGGTCAGTGGGACCAGAGGCTTATTAGTCTTCCGAGCTTTCGGACTCATGCTGGAGCCCATCCTCAGGGAAATTCTCAGGGACCCAGATTGAATCCTGTAATGTTACCCTGGGACACGAATATATGTGCCTTCTTTCGTGAGGATCAAAACTGGACGTTCATTTTCTTTGACCTTCCTACCCCGGAGTGCAGTCCATTTAGTGGTGGTTCTGGAATCTGGACCAGGCAGCAGGCAGTGGTGTGGTTGTGCCCGGTTGCCCGTGGGACTCTTGACCGGCTTTCCATAGTTCCAGGGTGGTCTGTGGCAGATGAAATGCCATTGAGGGAGGCCATCCTCCAGGGGTGCTGGAGGTGTTGCGGCAGAAACAGGAAGGGGAGCCTCTCCGGCTTCCGATCCCCATAGAAGGGGTCAAAAACGACCCCAAAGCAGGAATAAGAAATGGACTTTTGGGCAAGTGAAAAGTGGTGATCTCCGCCTGCTTCCCTCCCGAATTAATTATGGCTGGTGATGAGGGGACTCATTTAATCTTGGTAACTCGATTGCCCCCCAGGGACGGCTTGTTTTGCTCGCTGCTCTGTCGGCTCCGCCCTGCTCTGTCAGGCTCCCCAGAGAGGAGCAGGAGTGGCTGGTTAGGATTGGGGGTGGGGGACACCCTCTTGTCCTAATCGAGCAGGCTTCTGCTTTCCTCCTTGGGCACATCCGGCGGAGCCTCCCTGTGCAAGGGCAGCCAGCCTGTTGGCACTGTGCTCGCCCTGCCTGTGGCCTTCCCCGTGGGGGTGTCTTGCCTGGAAGAGCTTGTTCTAGGTTGGCCCCACAGCCTCGCACTCAAAGCACCCCCCACCCAACCCCCAACAGGCCTCAGGTCACAGCAGCACAGCCTGCCTTAGGCCGGCTGCCTTTGTGTGTGTGTGTGTGTGTGTGTGTGTGTGTGTTTCGGCTACCTGCTGCGTCTGTGCTGGATGATGCAAGAAACGGCGAGAATAAACAAGCACCTCTGATATGGGAAAGAACAGCAGCCCCCACCCAAAGAGACCCTTCAGGTTGCCCGTAGGGTCTCCTCCCCCTCGATGTAGCCCCCTCCATAAATGTGCCAGCTCCACTTTGGGAGCAATGGAGTTGACCCTGTGACATGTGGGAGTGGCGCCCAGGTGGCCCAGGGAGGCCTCTTGGCATCATGGCCCCCAAGCAACCGTCCCTCCAGGCCATCCGCACTCAAGACCCAGGCTCTCCCGCCTCTCTCCGGAGGAAACTCTAAAGGAGCGTCAATAATTTCCACCCCACCTTAGTTTTAATCCTTCCAACAATCTGCCACGTAGCTTCAAAAGCAGCTGCCCTGGTCACAACCCGGAACCAAATCTGGTGAGCTACCATCTATTTGCAGAATATCCCAACTTTGCTGACTTTCATTTTTTGTTTTGGGGTGTGTGTGTGTGTTTATCATGCAAATCCAGCCAACAGATTGACGCAGTAGCCAGGGTGTGTGAACAGAGCCACTGAGAAGTTGTACCGATTCTGAGGAGCCGTGATGTAGTTAGGTAAGGGTTTCTCAGGCTTGGCTGGGAAATTCTGGGAGTTGAAGTCCATACATCTGCAAGTTGCCAAGATTGAGAAACATTCGTTTTAAGGTCGTAGGTAACCAACTATTTGAGCCCTGTAATCTGTAACTTCCAGCCCTCTGTGTTTTGGATTTTAGCGTGTCGTAGAGAGCCTGCCATCGTGGCTTATTCTAGGATCTTGGCTAAACAGGACGTGGCTTAGGAGATGGGCCTGAACTGCCCCTGTGCTGAGCCCCGGAAAGATGTGGGGCCCTTGCAGAGCAGGGCAGGTGGAAGGAAATGAACTGTTTCCCCGTGTTTTTTGGCTTGCCGGGGAGGCTGTCCGTTTTAGCAAGTTGACAAGCGAAGCGAAGATGCCTCCCAGCCAGGAGTTGTGGGAGAGATAATGTGCTGATCTAGCTCTCCGAGAGATTTATCCTCCTGAGCAGGGAACAGGTCTGCTGCCTCTTCCAGGTAACAGAGGCCTGGGGAAGCCCAGGAAGTGCACATCTGGGCCAGAGGCTGGGGGGGCATCTGAGTGTGTGCACAGCTGGCTCTGCAGAAGCCTCTGAGCTCCCGTGTCAAGAGGGGCAGGCTCTCTAAATCCCCAGCCAGGGTGGTCTTTCTTGGGGGGACACACGGAGGGTTGGTCAGAAGGCTGGGACAACAGTGCAGAATGTGGGGGGGGGGTCATTCTTGGCTCAACACTCAAACTTTTTGGAATATTTAGAAATGGTCACAATCAGGTACTTCGCCTGTCACGGACAAGAACGAGTTGAAATTATATTTGCAAGGAAGGATGTTCATGCGCTTGAAAGAAACCGAGATTGTGCACAGCGGTGCAAAAAATGGGATGGTGCAGATCACCACGGCTGCTGATCCCGGGTGGATTGCCCGATCCACCGGTCCCATCTGAAACCTCCGGGTCTTTTCCTTTCCAAGCAGCCCAAATTCTGAGTCCGTCCCTTTGAGCAGGCCTTGCCCTGGAGAGCTTTTGGGAGGAAATGCTGTACTGCAGGGGCGTCCCCAGGCCACTCAGCCATATTTAGCCTCGGCCGGTGCCCACATCACACTGACCACAGACGGGCCCTATAATTTTCATCTGAGGAAAATCACATCCTGGCTGTCCCTCGAGCTGAAAGCCAGCAGGGGTTGCCGCTTGTCCAGATCAAAGTTCCCTTGGACTGGAGCAGAAGGATGGAAGCTCTTCCAGGAAGGGCGCTGAGCTTTCTTCGATATGCTGAAGGGGCTAAAAGCAGAGTTCTTGGGGGATCCCTCTCCCTGGAGGATTTTGTTGCGACCCTGCACTCCAACGGCTTTTCTCAGGGGTGGAGAGATCACCTTGCATGCCCCAGCAGAATCCACTTGGGGCCACAGCCCACTTGAAGCGATTCCGCATCTCTGCCCTGTGCCGAAGGGAGCTCTCCATTGGCTGCAGTCAGAACCGACCCTCGGTGGAAGACTGCCTGACATCAGCATTAAATCTGCTCCATTAACTTTTAATTTGCAGGCATGCTTTTAATAACAATAATAAAAAACTAAAAACGAGGAAGCTCTGGGGTCTTTAGAATTCAAACAGAAAAGCACCTGCTGCAGAAAAACCCAGACTTCACCATTCTCAATAAGCAAGGCGGGGGGAGGTCTGGATAAGTGGACGTGGCAGTACCCAGAGACTGCAGAAGAGAAGATCACAAAATGCAAAAAAGCCGTAAATAGAAGGGAAAGGACCGTGGCAAAAGAAAGCCAAGATTGGACCGATAGCACTAAGAGCCTTGGGCGCAATCCCAAAACATCTGGAGCACCACTTCAGCACCATCGGCATTGACAAAAGTCCCCATTGGTCAATTGCAAAAGGCAGCTTTGCTTGGAAGAGCTGACATCCCACGACAATAATTTTAATTTTAACATTATTAGGCATCCACATCTGCCTGTCCTGGGTCCTGGGGAAGGACTTGATGGGTGGACCAAAATGCCAAATCCAATCCAAACCTTTGGTTGACCGGGTGATCACTCATCATCATCATCATCTCAGAAGGACAAGTCTCGAACACTGTTGGCTTGGAATGTGCTTTCTCTCTCTCTCTCTCTCTCTCTCTCTCTCTCTCTCTCTCTCTCTCTCTCTCTCACCCTTTCCCTCCTCCCTCTCCCACCCTCCCTCTCCCCCCATCTCTCTCTGTCTCCCTCTCTCTTGCAGTGATGAGTCATCCTCCCCTCCCCACTACCACAAAAGCATCTTTTTGAAAGGAAAACAAAAACTCGCACGCGTTGCCGCCATGTTTGGGATCTGCCACACTCTGCCACTTCACAGATGCCACGAAACTCGCCCACGCTGTTTACTTTCCGGCAGTCTGTCTGTGCCCATTGCCAACTCTTTGCAGATGGGTGTCTCTCTCTTCCAGCAACCTGGATAAACACAAAGAAGCCAGAATTTGCCCAACCCGGATCCGGGCTGTTGTGTGTGCGCGGGTCCAAACTGGGTGGGAGATGGATCTGTGTCTCGGGGGTGTTTCGGGCTGCATTGGCATCTCTTGTACAGGAGGGGCAAGATCGGAAGAGATGGAAGGAGGGGGAACCAACTGCCTTTCTGGTGGGGGGGTTTGTCTTGCAGAATGCCTCCCAGAGGCCTCTGCCACCCTCCAGAGCTGCAGCTGAACAGCCAGGGACTTCCTTGCTCAAGGGTTTTAGAGGGGAAATGGATGGGCAGTCACTTTCCCCAGGCTGAGGCTTTCTGGGCAGGAGCTCCCTCCAGTCCTCTCTAACCAGGTGGCTTAACCAGGGAGCCAGGAACCTCTTCAGTCTGAAGTGACCAGCAGATTGATTCTGTCATCTGCACCTCCATAACTGCCTGGTTTGGTTCTGCAACCCAACAAGACACACACAGACTTCAGAGGATCATTAGAACTGCAGAAAAAAAATTTGCTACTAACCTGCCTTCCATTGAGGACCTGTATACTGCACGAGTCAAGAAGAGGGCCGTGAAAATACTTACAGACCTCTCACATCCTGGACATAAACTGTTTCAACTCCTACCCTCAAAACAACGCTATAGAGCACTGCACACCAGAACAACTAGACACAGGAACAGTTTTTTCCCGAAGGCCATCACTCTGCTAAACAAATAATTCCCTCAACACTGTCAAACTATTCACTAAATCTGCACTACTATTAATCTTCTCATTCTTCCCACCACCCAGCTCCTCCCACTTATGACTGTATGGCTGTAGCTTCGTTGCTGGTATCCTTACGATTTATACTGATATTGTTTCCTGGTTGCTTATTTGTACCCTATGACTATCAATAAGTGTTGTGTCTTATGATTCTTGATGAACGTATCTTTTCTTTTATGTACACCAAGACAAATTCCTTGTGTGTCCAATCAAACTTGGCTAATAAAAATTCTATTCTATTCTATTCTTTCCATTCTATTTATTCTATTCCATATATTCTAGTCTAGTCTAGTCTATTGGCAGAGACGCCCTGAGGGACCTGGGTCTCTTGAAGAAGGGGGCCCCTTCCTCTTCTCCAGCCTGACTTAGGGCTCCCCTCATTCAGGCTCCTTTGGAAGGTGGGGGGGGCTGCCTGTCCCGGAAATGAGATGGCGGGGCGCAGAGCAGGAAGGGGGGGAAGCAGTCAGGAGCAGAGCCGTCGCTGGGACCCTCCTCCTCCGATGCCCCCCACCAGCTGGCAGAGCGCCTCTGAGCATCTGCAGAGAGCTCCGCCGGAGCAGCCCCCTAGAAGCGCGCGCCGGCTCGGCCTCCCCCTCCCTCCCTGTCGGGATTCCCAGCCGGGGTCGAGGAGGGGGCGGGCAGCTGGGCAGACGAGGGGCCGAGCCGATGCGCCTTTGTCTCCTCCCTTCCCGCGGAAGCCGGAGAGGCGAGGCGAGGCGAGGCGGCTGCAGCTGGGGACGGGCTGGGGGCCTCCGCCGCGCGCCCCTTTGCCCAAAGGCTGCCTGCTTGCCCAGCGCTGGGTGGCCGGAGCGCCATGGTGGAGGAAGGCGGCGGCGGCGGCGGCGAGGTGAGACGCCTTCCCTGGGCCGGCGGAGCTTCCCCAGAGGCGGCATCGGCTGCCAAGGTGAGGCGCTGGTTCGGCCGAGTGGAGCCCTGCTTTGGGCCGCGGCAGCCAGGAGTCCGCTCGGGGCGCGGGAGGAGGGTGTCGGAGGCGTCGTCCGGTCGGTCCTTTGCCCGGCCTTTGCCTTCGCCCCAGCAGCCAGAAGCTGCCTTGCCTTTCCCTCCCTTTGGGGGGGGGATCAGCCGGCTGAGGCTTCCTGCTTGCTGGCTGTACCAGGGGTGGGGGGCGGTTTGCTGCGCCCGTGACGGTGCTTGGCGCTGTCCAGCCCGCTCTGCCCCCGGCCGCCCTGGGCCAAGATTGCATTAAAGATACCTGAAAGCTGCAGGCAGGTCGAGGTTCAACAGGAGTTGCTTTTTGCACAGGCCCGGCTGCCAAATTGCTGCTGCTGTTCAAAGCAGACCCCTCCCCTCCCTCCTTGGCATGTTTTCCTATTGCACAAAGTGGTGATGTGTGTGTGTGTGGGAGAGAGAGAGAGAGAGAGGCCTTTGCTGTCCGGATTCTGGGCCTCCCCCTGGTCTCTTTAGGGCAGCTGCTCTAAATATCTGCTGCCATGAGGGGCCGCGGCTGCAGGGTTAAAACAACCCTGCCAGTTTGTCCAGGAGCAGAGCCCCAGCTTCCATTTGTTGTGGTGTCCCAATTCTTGCGGTTCCCACCCTTCCATGTGCTGCTTTGCATCCCCCACCCTGACCGATGGCTCTCGGCCATCTGAGTCAGCTGAGGGAGGTCTGGGGACTCGGCCTTTCCCAGGCAAAGCATCCCGAACAGATGTTTGGACGGATCTTAACCTGCTAAAAAAAAAAAAACAGGTGTTGGAGAGGAGGAGGAGGAACACGCCTCTTCCTCTCTCCCTCCCTCCCTCCCTCCCTCTGCAGGTCGCTCTTTTCCCACAGTGTTGCAACGTCCATTTCCGACCTCAGGTATGGCTTTTATCAGGGCTCCGGGGGTGCTTGCAGGAGATGGTCAGGTGGGGAGGGGCGAAAGGGGGCTGAGGACCCCCTGGCTGAGCATAGCAGGTGGAGCTGGGCTGGGAGTGATGTTGAAGTGGACCGCTGAGAGATTTATGGCAGAGAATGGGACCAGGCAGTCGTGCCAAAAGAGTGATAAACAAATGACTTCATCGGTGTCCACTCAAAGGCGGTGGGGGCCATTGTTGAGCAGGAGACGGTGAGCCTGGTTGGGGGGTGGGCTCCCTTGGTGGGATCCTCCTGGGCTGCTTCTCCCCCTGCCTATTTTTGCCACCTTCTGGGATCACTGAGGCAGCTGGGGGGGGAGGGGGAGAATGCTAAAGAGGATCCTTCACTGGGCAACTGGTGGGAGGGGGTGCAGACCCTGCCCTTGGAAAAGACCCCCTTTGCTGGTCTTGCTGTCGGGAAGTGCCCAGTCAGCTGGCGATGGGCAACGATGGGCAATTGCAGGTTCCTTCCCTGGGTTTTCTGCTCCTTTCCTCTGCTGATCGATTTAGCTTGTTGGTTCTCTTCCCCCTCCCCTTCCCAAAAATCCCCCACTCTCCTGGGGTGGGAAAACAGCCCACCTCGAGATTCCGTCTCCTAGCCAAGGAGCCGGAAGGATCAATAGTCTGGCAGTTGGAGCCATAAAGGCAGGCGAGTCCCAGCCGCGGGATTCGTTCTCGTCTCTTCTGAGCGCGCTCTGAAGCAGTAGCTCCAGGCTTGCTCCTTTCGGAGGGAGAGGGAAGATGGGGGCTGGAGCCGCCGCCGCCGTTTCTCATTAAAGCAGAACTTGTTGGCGTGAAACGTCTCGGGGAGTTGGAAGATCAGCTGTGCGTCACTTGGCTGTGTTTGTCCCCCCAGGTGGAACTGGGCTGTTGGGAAGCCGGGGGAAGGTTTGAGGAGGGGGCCGGGCAGACAGAGTGACCCAGAGACGGTGCTGGGTGGGCTTCACCCAAGGCCAGGATCTCATCGGAGGCTGCATCCCAGGAAGCCCTAAGCTAAGGCTGCCTCCATCTCTGAACAGAGTCGAAGGCCGTCTTACACAGCAAACAAAACAAGCTCACAATCTGCCTTTTACCTAATGCCTCTCTCTATGATTCATCCCTGCTTTGGGGGGGGTTTCGACATCCCTGGACAGAAGTTGCGGTATCAATGTCTAAATAATCAATCCGTTTTCCAAAGAGCTTCGTGCCAGAATAGTCTATCTGAGTATTGAGATGGTTGAAGGTCAACAGCGGTGTCCCCACCACCACCACTCGCTCCCAAAACGGCCTCTGCTCTCTTTCCTTTTTCTGCAAAGCAGAAGTTTTATCTCTAGTGACAAAGTCCAGGCGAAGGAGTTGCCACCTGCTGGGAAGGAAAAAGCGATAAGGGCTTTTTCAAAGGAATTTGAAATTCCTGGGCGTGGCTCTTCAAGCCGCCTCCTCTGGGGGCCGCCACCATCTGGGGGTGCTTGGGGTGCCGGATCTCATGGGGCGATGTCGCCTGGGGCTGGTCAAGTGGGGCCCCGAGAGCGGTTCCTCTGAATCTCCCCCTCCCTCCCATGAATGGAATTGGGAGACGGAGGGGACTGTGAAGGTCATCTAGACCTCCAGTGAAACCAGTTGCAGGAGCTGCTGCTGCTTCTTCCACACTCCAGAGTGCTGAGCCTGCCAGAACTCTTGACAGAAATTCAGCATTGCAGGACGGGGTTTGTTTTGAACCGTTTGCCGGGATTTGTTTGTTTCTTTTCCCCCTCTGAGCGACCAAGAGGTTGCAATGCCTTTTTGTAGAAGTGAGGCTGGAGAAAGCCTCTCTCTGAATTTTGGGCCTCCTGCATGGCCCAGAGGGCGGCCAAAGGCAGTTCCTCTGCCTTTGAATGCCTGGCCCAGCTGGGCCTGGACTGGAGGAAGCCTTTGCTGCCCCTGCCCTGCGCTCCACCTGCACCCATCTCCCTTGCTTCCCAGTGGAATAGAAATCCACCTTCTGCCAAAGGATTTGCAGGGTGGGCAGCTGCGCTCTCTTGATTTCAGACCTCTCTCAATTGTGTACAGCAAGGCTGTCCGTGACCCAAAGGGTCGCTCCGGCATGCAGGTCCCAGCCCTGCTTTCCTTTGGGGGTGGGCCCGAACCCCCTGCCCCCCCCCAGACTAGTTCCACCACCAGTGGGGTCTGACGGAACTGCTGTTCTCCCAAAGGCGGCTTCTGCAGAGGTTGAGTGGGCTGGCTGAACTCCGTCCTTTTTCTGCGGACGGACAGCCTGCCTGCCGGAGGAGTTTCCTGAGGCCAGAAGTGGCTGGGCCGGGAGCCAGGCCCTCGTGCGCAGAGGCCAAAGCCAAACGCTGGCACCATACAAGGAGGTGGGCCGAGGACTCGCGGGCTCACTTCCTGTTTGAGGGCGGGAGGGGGTGCCGCCACCCCCCCCCCGGGCTTCTGGAATGGCAGGGGATCTCCTGGCATGGCAGGGGATCCTTCAGGCTGTGAGGTTGGTTTCCTCCAAAACAAACCTGGGACTTGGCTGGTGAGGGCGGCTGTGGCTGAGGGTGAGGGCGCGCCCAGGGCCTCTTCCTCCCTCCCTCCTTTCCTTGGTCTTTCTCCATCAGGAGCAAGGAAGCTCTTCCCCCCTCCCCAAGGCTCGCAAATAAGAGGTGGGGCAGCTGGGCCCAGCTGGTTGTGCGCCAAGGAGGAAGCCAGCCCCCTGGGCGGGAAACCCAGGAGGTTAGCAAGGGGGCAGGGGAGGGAGGGACCTTCCCCTTTTGCTGATGGGCATGCATGGGAGCCTGGGCACCTCCTTAATGGCTATAGAGCTGCAGCTGTTGGCATTTCTACCTTTTGAGGCATCTGGATCTCTTTGTGGAGGGAATTTTTGAGGTCATTATTTTCTAGGGCTTTTCTCTTTGTCGTCGTTTCCCAAGAGTGGACTTCAAAATAGGTTAGGGGTCAAGAGCCCTGTGAAACATTCCCCCAAGCTTCACTCCTAGTTACTGATCAGCGTTGCTCAAAAAATATTAGGGGTTCGTCTGTGGCTTGTCTCTCTCCCCTTCCCCCTATATCTGTGATTTTTTTTTTTTAAACCCATGGCGAATGTTTAAATTGTTTCCAGGCTTCCAGAGATGGCCCCTCTTTCACTATCCAGGGATAAAGGTGGGGGAGGTGCGGGAGAAGGGAAAACAAACTGACCATCATATTCCAGAATCAGAGTTTTGCAAACAATGGTTGAAAAACTAGGTCACTTTGCATACGATGAGTGTGTGAAATAGTCTTTGGAAGGAAGGAAGAATGTCTGTTTGGGGATGTTCAAATTAGATGCAAATCCCGCAGCATTTAGGATGGATGTTTTCATGGGTGGAGGGAGGACAGAGGGAGGCACCGCCTGCCCAGCCCGGCCTCAAGGTCAGAGTTCGCCCTCTTTCAGCCTGTTAGGAAGCAAAGCTCCGGAAAGCTAAAGAAGATTTCTCCCCACCTCCTTGCTGAGGCTTCCAGATATTCCTGGGCTGCAGATTTGGGTCACATGGCAAAGGATTGGAGGCTCTCGTGTTGCAGCTCCTCCCCTCGCAGGAAAGCGGATGTGGGGTTCCTGACTTGGTCGCTTTGCTTTTCCACAGCTGTGAAGGGATGTTTTGCACCTGGAGAGGGCAGGAACATGGGCGGCTTAGTGCAGTTGAACTCTGGATTCAGCCACAGGAAGTGCTTCTGCTTGTCTTGCTGATGGCTCCTTGGGTTGTTCTTTATCTTGGAAACTGTCCGGGGCCATAGAAATGGACCTTATACATAAATGCAATGAGCTCCTTGGGTCTTTTGGGTGCCACGGAGTCAGGGCAGGTTGTTCAAACGATCGCCTCCTTCTTCAGAGGTGTCTGCGTGGGGTGGGTTTGAAGACCTCAGGATTGAGGGCTGGGGTCTCCTCGAATTTCCCCACTGCCCTTGCGAATGGCGCCAAGCAGCCTCTCGCTGCCAAATTGCTGTGTTTGGCAATCAAACTTTTTCCTCCACGGACACTCGGGAGGCGAGAAGGTTAGAAGGTTACGCAGCACTGCAGTTTTTCTGGGTGTTAATGTGTTGTTTGCCTCTCTCGGTTTGAATGGCAGCAAAGCTGGTGAAGTGTAAGATCAGAGTTGGTTCTGAGCAGAGCGATTTATATGTCTTGTGAAAAGAAAGGAAAGAAAGAGATTAAAAATACTTAAATACACATCCAGCAGAGGGAAAATGCAACTCTGTTTCTTTGTTTTGTAAAATTTTGTTTGTTTTGTAAAGAAAAAAAACAGGAAGGAATTGGTCAGTTAAATTGTTCTTTGAAAAACAGAGGCTGCAATTGGTTCTCTGGGAAACCCCCAAATCTCTCTCCCCCCCCCACCTCCTATTGGCAGTTTAAGGTGACCAGAAGTGGACCCCACGGCCTTAGATTGCCAGTTGTCTTTTTTTGGGGGGGGCGTTATCTAGCTGATATTTTTCTTCCATGTTTTTGATAACTAAAAACCCTTCTACCTGCCAGCCCCAAAGAATCTGTCTGGGCTGCTGCAGCTTCCTTTGCCTCCCCCCCACCCTTCCTGCCTCTGTTTTCCGGGCAATTCATTTTGGCAAGGGGAGGGCCAGGAACTCTGAGAATCCATGTCATTGCTCCACGGTGATTCATTAATGATAAATTAATATCTAGTTTACAAAAGCCTCATGCTGTCAGAGCTGCGTTTCTCAGCCCCTCGCTTGGAAGGCTCTCGGCTTTCTGTGGGGTTGACAGCTCTACCAGGGGCTCAACGCCTGCTTAAAAATTGCTTTGTTGGTCCCCAAAGTAATTTGACGACTCTGTCAGCTATTGATTTAAAAAGAGAGAGAGCGAGAGAGCAAAAAGCAGGCTACCTGAAATTATTCAAGGAAGATTCAGGATGATTTGGGGAGTTAGAGAGAAACTGCGTCTAGGTGTGAAGTTTGACAGGAAGCAAATCTGCTTCTGAGAGGCTTTGGTGAAAAGGTTGATCTGACACCGAAAAGGGAATCCAGTTGAGATTCTTGGCTGGGGCTGTTATGGGGTGGGGTAGGTGGGTGAGGAAGGCGGGCGCTGAATGGAGGGGATTTAGAGGACCATCCTATTTATCAGGTGCCTCTCCAAGAGGAAGCCCCCCTCCCCTCCCCATCCAGCCTAGAACAAAATTATTGCTGGTGGGCAGGCAGCTGCTTGGATGCCAGGGAAGGCTTGTGCCACACGGGGAGGGGAAGGACCCGCCCTCTTTGGGCCAGTTGGTCTCTGACTGTCTGAGACATAACAGGGAGATAAAAAAGCCCAGCAGGATCTATCCGCCTTCAGCTCCTGCTTCTCCAAAATGTTCTCTTTTTCCTCCGCTGCAGCCAAACTTTTCTCCATTTCCCATCTCCCTTTTCTGCCCCCTCCCCTTCCAGATTAGCCAGAGGGACCAGGCCAGGGTGGCAACTGGGAGGGGGCACCCATTCTGCTCCCTTTGGGCTTTTGCCCTTGCCCACCCAACTGGCATTGTAAATAGCAGGCAGGACATATTGCTCTCCTCTGGAAACGACTTTCCTGGTCAGAGGCGAGAGGGAACCAACTGCCAGCCTCACCCAGTTTCGCTGGCAGACCGAACCTGAGGGATTGCCAGGCCTCCCTTGGAGCCCCACCCAGAGTGTGCCCGGGTCAGTCTTCTCCAGCGTGCCAGCCCGGCACTCAAGAGCTGAAGTCCTTTCCTGGGTGGGTGCCAGATCAGGGGAGGCTGCAAATGGTTTTTGAAGTGAAGGAGCAGATAGAGATCTGAAATCCATCCTTCCTTCCTTCCTTCCTCCCCCCCTCTGCCCCTCTCTTTTTCTCTCCTTCAAAACAACAATCTGGGAGTTTAGAGAGCTGGCAATATCCTTGAAGGGTGGACTGACTCTCCCAACCAATTCCAAAATTGAGAAGCAAATATAAATATTTCTGATTCTTCGCCTTGACGTGGGTCCTGGCTTTAAAAAGAGAGGAGGAGACCCAGATTTTCTGATTAAAAGCAGCAGAATGAGAGAGGCCAAGCCAGGGGTTGGGGGGGACTGGAGCCCCCGAATCTCATCAGATTTTTTCTGTATCTTTTCTCAGTTTTGTGGCAGCTTGAAGCTCCTGTGAACACACATGGACACACACGCACGTACACACACATTGCGTGGGCACCCAGCCATTTTCCCGGCTAGCCAGGCTGAACACCAGCCAAGATTTTTGCTCTGCCTGGGAAATAAACAGTGAGCTGGAAATGAGTGGTCATTGGCGCTCTCCGGCTGTTAAATCTGTTTTAAAGAATTCCCTGGTTCTTGGGAAAGCAGACGGTGTGGGAACGGAGGCTACGAACCAGTTCTTGGTGGGCTTCCCTGCCCAGGCGACTATTTCTCTGCCTCTCTGCATCTGGGAGCCTTGAAAAAGGTTGCCCTTGACTGCATTTGCGGGGGGGGCTGTCCTTGTCTTCCATTTCTCCCATGCCTATGCAGTGTCTGACCTAAGGGCGGCAGCCATTGTCTTGTGGCAAGGAGTTCCACAAGCTAATGCTATTTGCTTCTGTTACGGTGGTGGGGCAAACACCCTCCCCTCCTTCTCCCCCTCCACTCCCCGCCTTACCTTGCTGTGCATATTTGGTGAACCACCCTGGGGTCTCTCCTCTTAGTTTCTCCCCACTTCCCCCAACCCGCAGAACAAAATGGCCCAGAGCTGTAAGAGGGTTGTGTGCCAGGGAGGCCGGGCTGCCCCACAGTTCTCTTATTTTGCAAGCAGCTGGAGATCCCTCCTGGCGCTTCCCAGGGACCAAAACCCCCTAAAATGCATCACGGTCCAGAGGGTGAGGTCCCCACTGGCAGGACAGAAACTGACCCACAAGGTCCATCTTGTTCTGTTGTGATGGTTTGGTCTCCTGCCTTAATGGTGCCGTTGGCACTGTGGCCCCCAGCGGCACAGGTGTTGCAGGATGTCCAAAGCCTGTATTCTCCTGGACTTGGGTAGCTGCCTCCACCCCTCTCCTGGGTCTGCCAAGGGGCCGTTTCCTGCCACCGATAGGTGCCCCTGGCTTGCTGAACTGGTTGGGGCACCAGAATTCCTTGCCCTAGAGACGGGAGAACACCCACGCCTGCCTGCCTGCCCGCCTGCCTCCCTCCCTCGGTCAGCACATTCCAGAGGCTGTGGTGGCATCAGAGCCCGCTTGCAAATGGTCTGAGATGGCTCCAGGTCTCTGCGATCGATCAGTCGGCTGGGTCTTTTCCCTTCTTGCCAGATGTTTGGGTTTTAGTTGCTGGGGCCTCGAATTGTCTTGGGATATCCTTGTGGGGGGAGCTGCTCTTTCTGGAGGCCTGGGGGGTGAGCTTGATGGGGTAGCCTTTCTGGGTAGGCTGCGGTGCCTCTTCAAGGCGCAGAAAACCCCTCTGTGTAATTTCTGGGATAGGCGGGGGGGGGAGATGGAGGGAGGAAGCAATGTCCAAGACTGCCAAGGACAGCTAGGTTCTTCGAGGGGGGGTGGCAAAGATGGGCTGGCCCGGCGTACCTGCAGCCGTTAATGGGAGCACCCACGGAGGGGGCTTCTGGAGGCGGCTTCAGTGCACCAGAGAGGCAGAGGGGCTTGGACCCCAGCCAAGGGTCTGTGGCGTTTTCAAAACCAGCCTAGCTCGACTCAGCCGATGGGCTCTGGGAAGCTGCGAGGCAGGAATGCCAGCGATAAATCCCTTTCCTGCTATCATGGCTAATAGCGGATGAGAGGCCGGCCTTCCTGCCCGAGGTTTTCTAATCCCATTTTTTAAAGAAAGCCAGCGGCAGCGTGAATTCTGCAGTGACAAGCACTGCCTTTCGTCTCGCAGACAGAGCCTCCATCCCATGCACGGGGAGGGGGGCCAGGCAGAGTGATTCTCTCCCCCCACCCCCCGTCTTACTCAGAACGCCTGGTCCTCTCTGGGGGTCCTGCCCCTTTCCCACCACTTGCCTTCTGAGCTCAGTTGGAGGTCTCCAACCCCCCTCCCACCTCATCAGCAACTTCCCTACAATCCTCCTCCGTGGGCCATCATCCCATTTGGGGGGGGGGCAGTTTCTCTCTTCTTTGCCGGTGGGGAGGGTCCCCTGTCCGCCCCCCCCATCTCCGTTCCTGCTTTGGATGAGTGAATTTGTAGCTCTTTGGCCCAGAAGTTCGTTCTGTGCCACCCTTCTCTTTGCCCACTTCCTCCAGGCATCCCCTCCGCCTCCTGCCTCCTGCCCGGTTTGAAGCCTCCAGCCTCCCTTGTTCACACACACACACACACGGGGCCCGTGGGGCTGTGAAGAGGGGCATCCTGGCCAGTCCAGGGAGGGGGCCCGGCTTGCCAGTGTGTGGATGTTGACATTAACAGCAGATGTCGCTCCTTTCCCCAGCTACAGAGCGGCCAATCAGCGCCGGCATCATCGGGCTGCCCTTGCTAGCGTCTCTGCCGCCCAGGCAGTGCCGAGAGAGAGGCGAGAAGGGGGTCACAAGGAGGGGTGCGGCGGGAGGGGGACAGAGGCCTGCTTGAGCTGTGCTTTTGGGAAGGAGAAGCTGCCTGTCTCCCGTGGGGCAGATGTTTGGGAGACGGGCACCCCGAGAGGCGGTGCGGTGGAGCAGGACGTCTCTCTGGGTAAGGAGACTGGAGACCAGGGCTGGTGGGAGGGGTGGGGGGCGCTTTTCCACGTCAGAGTCAGAGAGGAAGCTGGGGTGGGGGGACTTTCTTGTTTTGCCAGGCACGGTCTCTCCTCTCTCTTGGGCTGCTTCTGTGCCACCCGGGCCTTTCCTCCTGAGCTACAGGATGGTCCCTGCCCACCCCCTGGCTGTTCTTTGGGGTACCAGAGGAGGGAGCTGGCCAGCCCCCCAGCCCCTGCAGCAAGAGAGCCCGGCAGGAAAGAAATGGGTTAAATTAGGGTTGGTTGAGAGAGAATCGCAGGAGTTTTAATGATGCCCAGTCTTGCTGACTTCACGTCCAGAGGCTGGGCCCTCCTCCGTTCCTGGAAAGCAGTGGCAATTCTGCACTTCTCAGTGCCAGGCGCATCCCAGCCACCACTGGTGGGGTGCAAAAGGCTGCTGTTTGGGGTGCCAGCCAGGGAGCCCCTCCATTCCCAACCTTTCCCTCTTCACAAGAAATGCTTGATAAATTAATTAGCACGTTGCAGATGGGCACAAATAGCTGCCTTCCCTTCGTTTCCGTAGCTCCAAAGTTTAAAGGATGCCTCCCCTGGAAGAGGCATCCTCTCCCGGTGGGAAGCAGGAGGAAGAATGCCTCTTCAGGCTCTTGTTTTGGAACCAATATTTGCTCTCAATCCACACGCCTAGAGAGAGGTGGCTAGAAACATCCATACAACTGCATGTGTTTCCTGTCTGCGTATTTGTTAGTCTAGTCCCGCTTGTGACCATTTCTCTCTCGCGTTTTAATCAATTAACAGATACGGATCGATTAAGCATTGTATTAGAGTAATTCCTTTGCAAGTTTCCCACGTCGCCGGTTCCCTCTCCCCTCTTGGGGGAGGCGGAGGGGGGATTGGGGCAATGCAGTTGCTTGGGGGGCTCTTTGTGGCTTTCTGATTTGCAATTGGCTCTCCGGTCAAGGCTTGTCTCTTCGCTGGTTCTGTGGCACCCAAGTCCCCACTTCCCCCTTCCTGCCGCTTCCTTGGAGAACCAAGATTAGAATCTGGTGGCTGCAAAGTGTTCAGATGACCTACCAGCCCCTCTGTGTGTGTGTGTGTGTGTGTGAGAGAGAGAGAGAGAGATCTGGATCCTGGGTAGCAAAAGAATCAGGTGGTCTGTTTTTGGATAAAGGGCAACTGATGCCTGTAACAACATGTGTTTGTCACAAAAGGTTCTTCCTGGAGGGCTTTCCAATTTGTTCCCCCTCCCACCCCCTCCCATCCCTGAGCCCTCCCCCCAGCTTCTCCCCCCCTCCACACAGCCCAACAATAGCTATTCTTCCTCCCACATTGCCCCACAGAGAGCTTCCTCTCTCTCTCTCTCTCTCTCTCTGGGGAAGAGAAGGGGGCTGGACACACACACACCCCGCCCCTCCTCCTTCCCATCCAAAGTCTTCAAAGGAGCCCAGAGATTGGGAGGTGTGTGTGGGGGTGTTAAATGAGCCCCAGATCACAATCGAGCTCCTATCCTTCCCTCCCCCCAAAAAATGGGCTGGAAAGAACTCACCCTCCAGACAGAGGGAGGACTGTGCTTCTCCGGAGATGCCAAGATGGGTCCCTGAAGTCAAACTTGTCATTTCACAGCTGCCCCCTAGCCCAGTCCAGCCCCCAAAACTCCTTTTCCTGCCAGCCCAGCTCTCCCCCCCCCCCAGTGCCCCACTCAAGGCTTCCTCCACTCTTGGCCACCCTGCTGCTCCGTCCCCTTCCGAATTCCCAGCTTTGCCTCCTTCCCTTTGTTCGGACTTTTCCTTCGGTTTCCGCTGCAGGTGGACTCTCGGTCGCCCGAGTGCCGATGGGTGGGCAAGGCGGGTGATCAAAGGCAGTAAATCTTGGCAGTCACGGCTGCTTCCATGCTGGCCAGGCAGGCTCCTGCTGCAAAATGGGTCTGGGGGAGCTTGGGTAGGACTGCAACGAGGGAAACCTTATTGCAACCCTTGCCTGGGCGGATGGGTGGCTGGAGATGCTGAGTGCTGGAGCCTCTTCTCAGTGCCTTTTCTTCCCCCGCACCCTCCACAGATCCCATCTAATGCCGAGGCTGAAGGAGTCACGTTCCCACGAGTCACTGCTCAGCCCTGGTAGCGCGGTGGAAGCCCTGGACCTCAGCATGGAGGAGGAAGTGGTCATTAAGCCTGTGCACAGCAGTATCCTTGGCCAGGATTTCTGCTTTGAGGTGAGGGTCATGCTGGGGAGGGGGCCAGGAGGGAGGAGGAGGAGCACTGAGGGATGGCTGGACTAGATGCGGATCCTGCTTGATTTTATGATGCACTCTGAAGATTAAGCATGAAACCTCCACAGCCAGAGGCAGTCTATCTCACTATCAACTTCATGAGGGTAGACTCGGGAAAGGGGGCTGTTTTTTGATGGTACTTCCCGAACTTTGGATCCCGTTGGCCCATCAGTATCCAACCGATGAGGACCTGAGGGGGTTGCTTTTTCTTTCTTGCCCAGAGACCCCCACGGCCATCAGCTCTCTCTCCTCTCGCAGGTGACAACATCGTCTGGGAGCAAATGCTTTTCCTGCCGGTCTGCAGCAGAACGCGACAAATGGATGGAGAATCTGCGACGAGCCGTGCACCCGAACAAGGTAGTGTTAGGGAAAGGTCTTTAGCGAGATGTCCCTTGTTTGTTCTCCCCAATTTTCCAACTTCCTTTAAAGGAGAAGGCTAGCAAAGATAACAGATCTCATAGTCTAGTAGAATGTCAGTTCACTGAACGCTTTGGAAAAGGTTCATGTCTGTTAAATCTAAGAGTCCACTAAATCCAAGTGTCCATTAAATACAAATGTCTGTTAAATACAAATGTACAGCATTGGTGTCAGTTTAGTCTACCTATATATAATTGATGTAAATGGCATTATTTGCACAAGCGTCTCGACCCAATTGGGACATTTCTCTGATGTATCTGAATATTCAGTAAACCAAGGGTTCACTGAATATTATCCAGAAGTTGTTTTGTTAGGAAGATGGATGAAAATTCTCAAGGGTAGAGATTGTTGGTCTGTTGAGATCCCTTTATGTATCTATGCAGATGTAAGCCCATAGTCACTTGTTCTGCATCTCCTTCCCAGGACAACAGTCGGCGAGTGGAGAACATGCTCCAGCTGTGGATTATCGAAGCCAAAGAACTGCCCGCGAAGAAGCGTTACCTGTGCGAACTCTGCCTGGACGAGGCGCTCTACGCCCGCACCACCTGCAAGCTGAAAACGGACAATGTCTTCTGGGGGGAGCACTTTGAGTTCAACAACCTCCCGCCCCTGCGGGGTATCGCCGTCCACTTGTACAAGGAGACGGACAAGAAGAAGAAGAAAGACAAGACCAACTTCATTGGGCTGGTCAGCATCCCGGCTGGCTCCGTCACAGGGCGCCAGTTCGTGGAGAAGTGGTACCCAGTCGTGACTCCCAACCCCAGCAAGGGCAAATCCGGGGGGCCCATGATCCGCATCAAGTCACGCTACCAGAGCATGAGCGTCCTCCCCATGGAAACGTACAAGGAGTTTGCGGAATACGTCACCAACAACTACATGGTTCTCTGCTCCGTGCTGGAGCCACTGCTCAGCGTCAAGAACAAGGAGGAGATGGCCTCGGCTTTGGTCCACATCCTGCAGAGCACGGGGAAAGCCAAGGTAAGGGCGGGGAGGCTCCCACGGGGCACACACCCTCACAGGAGACAAACCCAGCTTGGGCAACCGTCTACAAACCATCACCTCCCCATCACGTCCCTTGAATCGTTTCGGACTTTGCGGGGTTGAATTAAATTGTGACAGAACTGTTGTACCCAGAAGAGACGGAGGGTGTGAAGGTCTTGGCAGGTGGGCCTGAGTCCCTGTTCCCCCACTTCCTTTCGTTGTGCTGTCTGGACTGCTGTTCCTGGGACAACCCCCCCCCTTCCCCACTTCCACCCTGAGGAAGGATGAGGCAGCCCATCGGCCCCTGCGGGAAGGGCTGCTGGGAGAGGGAGTCCTCTGGATTTCTTGAGAGCTGCCGGGTTGTCGGTGCTCTCAACCACCCGGCTGATTCTGCCAGGCTCCCCTTCCAAGCAAGGAAGCACGGCAGCAGCCCTGGGCATTCGCAGGAGGGGCAACCTGGGGCAGGTGTGTTCTCGGGACCCCTCCCCATGGATAGAATGCATAGCCAACCCTTACAAGGACCCCTCTGCCTTGTTGACACCTCGAAGAAGAGCGCTGGAGTTCACTGGCCACTTGTAAATCACACTAGCCCGGCGGCTGCCTTCCGCTCAGCCCCCTCCTCTCAGAGTGAGGAGGGGGGTTGGGTAATATTTCTTGCAAGAGCTGTTAGTCCAGCTAATTATGGCTTTAATCAATTTTACGAGCGCAGTCAAGGTCCTCCTTGTAATCTGCCCTTCTGAGAGGTGTGAGTGGCGGCCAGGGAGTTAGCTCGTGTATCCTCCCCCCTCCTCACTCTGGTCCCCACGAAAGCCCTTTGGGGTCCCTGCTGGGGCCCCTTTGCCTGGGAGCCCTGAAGCTGCTGCTGGGCCCTGGTGCATCCCCCACCTGGTCGTTCCCTTGCCAGCTGGACGTGAAACGCACACAAACTGCATTGTGTTTGCCGCTGTTCTAGGTGAAGCTGCCGCTCAGATAGATTGCATTAGCATAGAGGGGCTTCAAAGGGTTTCGAGGGGAGAACTTGACATAGTAACATATTGGAGCCAATGCATGGATTAGGCTGATGGGCACTGGAGTTCCACGCGGGTCAGTGACAGGGTTCCTTCCCTTCCCTACCACCCTCACGATGTCCCCGGGTGGGGTGGCACTGCCCCACTGAGCCCCTTGGGGTGGGGCTGCTACCTCCAGAGAAGCCGGCTGCCTCCTGTCCTGGGGGGCTTGGGCATTTCGAGGAGATGGCTGCCATTTGCTGAAGCAGGGAAACAAGACAGCCTGGGGAAAACGAGAGGCAAACCATCGGGAACCAGAGAATGTTTTGAGGAGGGGGTGCGAAGCCAGCCACACACTCTGCCCGGCTTTCAGGGCTCATAACCCCTCTTGGTCCTAATAGCTCCTTGCTCGTAAAATCTGCCGAGTCTGCAAAGCTCAGAGCCCCCAAGGGGGAAAGCATTGCTGTGAGACCCCCCCCTCCCCATTTCTATCCCTGCAGAATTACTTGGGGAGGAGCAGGTGAAGGAGAGGAGAGGAGAGAGAGAGAGAGAGAGAGAGAGAGAGAGAGAGAGAGAGAGAGAGGCTCCGCAGGGAGGTTGGGGCTCATCCCTGAACTCGGCTCTTCAAAATAATCTCCTTTCCAAGCGCTTCCCATCCGCCTTCACACACACACAAGCACACACGGAGAAGGAAGGCAGTTTCCAGTCCTGCCAGAAGTGGACCAGGGGGGCTGCAAGAATTTGGGTGGCTGCTGCCCCCCAAATACGTGACCAGCAGAGACCCCGTGATGCAGAAGCTTAGAGGCCCTCCAGGCAGGGAGGGAGGGAGGGAGGGAGAGAGAGGGAGGGAGTGAATGGGGTGGGGATAGGCAGTGCCCCCTGTGCCCGGCTGTCCCCCTAGCACCCATCAGGCTTGGCCCTTTCCCACCCTAGTGGACCTTCTCCTTCCCAGGACTTCCTGACGGACCTCATGATGTCCGAGGTCGACCGCTGCGGGGAGAACGAGCACCTGATCTTCCGAGAAAACACACTGGCCACCAAAGCCATTGAGGAGTACCTGAAGCTGGTGGGGCAGAAGTACCTGCAGGACGCCTTAGGTAAGGCGGTGGGGGGATCGGGCCCTGCCTGCCCCTTCCCCTCCATAGGGGCTTTCCCAAGCTTTGGGGCAGCTGCTGTTGAACCTGACGGAAGGCGGAGCTTCTCCAGTTCCATTGCAGAACTCTGCAGTTCCTTGCAGAGCTGAGTTGCTGCGTGCGGGGACTTCCCCCCTGAGATGCTGGCTTTCCAGCCCCAGCCAAGAGGCATTGAGGACAGGGTGCTCAGCAACCCTTCTTGCCCACCGAAACGAAATCTTCTCCTAACCTTCCCGGCTGTTCACAGCTAGGAATCGCCAGAAGGCTTGTGGCCCTCAGCTGCTTTGCTGTGCGGCTTCTGGCTCGACTTCCTTGGGATCTGCTCGCTCTAAGCCGAGACAGCAAAGCCAATTTCTGCTTTGGGGGGGGGGGGCAGGAGCAGGCGGGGGCAGCATGGAACCCGTGAAATGGAGGCGTTTGGTTTTGGGCTCGGGGAGGGGGGCTTTTGCGTTGGGAGCCTGTCACTGGAAGAACTTCCACAGTGTCTTGTTTACATCGCTCCCCTGTTCCCCTCTCTAGATTGGCAGCAGTCATGAGGACCAGTAACTTGATTTGCCCCAGGGTGGTGCTTCAGAAGCCCCTTAGCTTTCTTTCCTTGGGCTCCCCTAGAATCAGGGGCTTCACTGGCTTCCGTTTATTTTTTCCCCCTCCCTGCACTCGCAGGAGAGTTCATCAAGGCGCTGTACGAATCGGACGAAAACTGCGAGGTGGATCCCAGCAAGTGTTCCTCTTCGGATCTCCTGGAGCACCAGAGCAACCTGAAGATGTGCTGCGAACTGGCCTTTTGCAAGATCATTAACTCGTACTGGTAGGTGGGTTGCGCTGCCAGAGTTTGCTTGGGGGTGGGAGGGGGATGCGGGGAGAGACAGGCAGGAGTTTGCTTCGACCCCAGAGAGGTTGGGGGGCAGGCAGTGTCCCCGGAGGGCTGCTCTGTCCACGCTGGCTGCTGGCTGCATTTCCTCCCTTGGCCGTGGATGGGGAGATTGCAAAGCAGCCAGGAGATGGCCAACTGATCCGGCTCGCTCTTGGGCTTTTAATAGCTTCTCCTGTGGCCAAACCACCAGAGCAGTGGTCAGACGCAGGAGCAGAGGATCTTGAGGGATCTGGCAGCCTCTGGGCCAGGAGTCTCCAAACTCGGCAACTTTAAGACTGGTGGACTTCAACTCCCAGAATTCCTCAGCCAGCCATGCTTTGGGACTCAGCTTTATTTTTGGAGAGATGCCCAGGTGGCAGTGCCTACGTTTTCCTCCAGATGCCCGGGGCCCAGAAAGGGAACATGGGCATCCCCTGGGGGCAGCCATTCCTCCCACGAAGCCCCTCTCTAACCGGCCTCCCTCTCTCCGCAGCGTCTTTCCCCGGGAGCTGAAGGAGGTTTTCGCCTCATGGCGCCAAGAGTGCAGCAGCCGCGGCCGGCCGGACATCAGCGAGCGGCTGATCAGCGCCTCCCTCTTCCTCCGCTTCCTCTGCCCGGCCATCATGTCGCCCTCCCTCTTCAACCTGCTCCAGGAGTATCCGGATGACCGCACTGCCCGGACCCTGACCCTCATCGCCAAGGTCACCCAAAACCTGGCCAATTTTGCCAAGTAAGGCTCCTCTGGGTTGATCAGCTGATTTTAGGGGGGTGGGGGTCATTGAGTGGCCAGTTTGGCACTGTCAGTTTCATCCCGTGAGATCATAGGGACTAGAAACCTGAAAGTGTCAAGATTCCCAAGCACCTGCCTTTGGTTCTCCGCTACTCCTCATTTCCAATTCGGGGTTTGGTCTAAAAGGGAAGAACTCATCTCCCTCCCCAGCCTTCTGCACACACAGACACTTCTCCCCCCCCCCCCATTATGAATTTTTTAAAGCCTCTGAAAGTGAGAAAAACATTTGGGGGGGGGGAGAACGACACAGATCCCAGCCACCCTACCAGCTTGCTACTTAAGTCCAGAGCTTTGCTGGAAACAAATCCTTCCACTGGCTTTCCTGACTAGTTCTGAGCTGCTTATCCTTAAAAAAAAGAAAGAGAGAGAGAGAGAACGAAAGAGACAGAGACAGAGAGAGAGAAAGAAAGAAAGAGACAAAGAGAGAAAAAGAGAATGAAAGAGAAAGAGACAGAGAGAAAGAGAGAGAGAGAATGAAAGAGAAAGAGACAGAGAGAGAAAGAAAGAGACAAAGAGAGAGAAAGAAGAAGAAAAAGAGGAAGAAAGAGAAAAGAGAAAGTGAAAGAAAGAGACAAAGAGAGAAAAAGAGAATGAAAGAGAAAGAGACAGAGAGAAAGAGAGAGAGAGAATGAAGAGAAAGAGACAGAGAGAAGAGAGAAAGAGAGAGAAAGAAGAAGAAAAGAGGAAGAAAGAGAAAGAGAAAGTGAAAGAAAGAGACAAAGAGAGAAAAAGAGAATGAAAGAGAAAGAGACAGAGAGAAAGAGAGAGAGAGAATGAAAGAGAAAGTGAGAAAGAAAGAGAAAGAGAAAGAAAGAGACAGAGAAACAAAGAGAGAGAAAGAAAGAGAGAGAGAAAGAAAGACAGAGAGAAAGAAAAAGAGAGGAAGAAAGTGAAAGAAAGAAACAGAGAGAAAAAGAGACAGAGAGAGAAAGAGAGAGAGAAAGAGAGATCATAGACCCGCAATGATGCAACCTCCAAAATTCAGGGCCGGGCACCGTGTGGTTCTGCCTGGCTGTGCCCACTCACTCCCTTCTCGCGATCGGTGCTTAGGGTTGACATTTGCCCTAAGCGGGGAGCACTGTGGCTGCTCCCCCACCCCACAAGCCTGCCTGGCCCAGGTTCCCCATTTACACTGCGCCTTCCCTGCTCCTTAAAGTGCCCACCTTGCCTGGCTTTGCCAGCTTGGAGACGGCAGTTAAATTCCTGCCGGGCGTTAGCCAGGTTCCGATCGTCCTCCTCTGCCTTGGGCCGCAGGTTTGGGAGCAAGGAAGAGTACATGTACTTCATGAACCAGTTTCTGGAGCACGAATGGACGAACATGCAGCGCTTTCTCCTGGAGATCTCCAACCCAGAGACCATCTCCAACACGGCCGGCTTTGAGGGCTACATCGACCTGGGCCGGGAGCTGGCCACTCTGCACTCCCTGCTCTGGGAGGTGGTGGCACAGCTGGATCAGGTAATGCCCTTCAGGGCACAGCAAAAGGTTGGGGAGACCCACATCCAAAACAGCCCCCGAAGGGCCGGGCGGGGCTTCCTTGGCGCCAAGGGTGCCAGCTGTGACGACTCCGAAGCGCTGTGGCTGGAGGCCTTTCGAGAAATGGACCTTGGTTTTTCCTCCCTTGCAGAACACGGCCACCAAGCTGGGTCCCTTGTCGCGCCTCCTCAGGGACGTCAACGGCGCTCTGAGCAACCCGTCCTGCGTGCAGGTCTCGGTCACGAGCGACCCGGCCGCCTCCACCCCAAATGCTGGCAACGGCATCTCTGTGGGGCTCCAGAAGATGGTCCTTGAGAGCGACCTGTCTGGGTAAGAGCGGACAGGCTGGTCTGGCGGTGGGAGCCAGGGAGGGGTGGCAGGGAGGCGGTCCTGGGCCTGGTGAGACCCCCGTGCGCTCTGGGGACCCTAAAGTGGAAGAGGCTGAGGCTGACGGGCAGGCGGGCGGGGGGCAGAGGCAAAGTTTAATCGCACAGGCCAAAGACACACACGGCACCTGCTGTCAAGAACAGACACCTTGGCAATGCTCCACAGGACAGTGAATAATGGTGGGCGAGGGTCCCTGAGGGTGCAAAGCTCTCCGGGGTGGATTCCTGGCAGTAGCAGCATGTTCTTCACCTGAGCATGGCGGATGTGATGCGCTTGCTTGCTTGCTGTCCTCTGCGGAGCGCGTTTCTCTCTCTCTCTGTCTCGCTGCCGTTTCTCCTTTTCTTCTTCTTCTTTGTCGTCGTCTTCTTCTTCTCTTCCTCCTCCTCCTTCCTCTTCTCCTTATGCATTTTTATTTCCCCCACAGTCTGATAGATTTCACACGGTTACCGTCTCCAACCCCTGAAAACAAGGACTTGTTTTTTGTCACAAGGTCTGTGGGGGCTCAGCCGTCACCCGCCCGGAGCTCCAGCTACTCGGAGGCCAATGAGCCCGACGTCCAGATGGCCAATGGCAGCAAGAGCCTCTCCATGGTGGACTTGCAGGACAATCGTCTTTTGGACGGCGGGGGCGGTGGGCTGGGGGCTGCCGAAGCGCTTCCCGAGAGCCACCCCTCCGCCGGGCAGGCCTGGGGCACGCGGACTCAACAGAGCGGCGCAACGGGCACTGCCACCGTGCGCCGCTCCGCACAGACGCCCACCACCCCCAACGCCGAGAACGCCCCTGGCCGGCCGCAGCTGCTGGCCCCCCTCTCCTTCCAGAACCCCGTCTACCAGATGGCGGCCGGCTTGCCGCTGTCCCCCCGGGGACTGGCCGACTCGGGCTCCGAGGGCCACAGCTCGCTCAGCTCCCACAGCAACAGCGAAGACTTGGCGGCGGCCACCAAGCACGGGTTCGGCAACCCCAGCGTCCCAGAGGACTTTGCCCGGCGTGCCGGAGAACTGGCCCGCCGGCAGCTCTCTGTCACCGAGAAGGGCGGGCAGCCGACGATGCCCCGGCAGAACAGTGGCGGCCCCCAGCGGCGGATAGACCAGCCCCCGCCCCCGCCCCCTCCCCCGCCCATCACTCGGGGCAGGACCCCTCCTTCCTTGCTGAGCACCTTGCAGTACCCCCGGCCGGCCAGCGGGGGCCTGCTTTCCTCCTCGCCTGACTGGCCAGGCAGCGGTGCCCGCCTGCGCCAGCAGTCCTCCTCTTCCAAGGGAGACAGCCCCGAAATGAAACAGCGCACCATGCACAAGCAGGTGAGTGGGGCAGCCCGGGGGCCATGGGGAGGCGGGCCAGGCCATGAGTCCCACAGAGCCCCTCTAATGCACACTGGCTTCTACCCCCCGTCTCCTGGGTCTCTGCTGCCCACGTTGGCCTCACTGGCCACCCGTCTCTGCCCGCTGCTCACCCAGCACAGAGGATGCCCATTTGAGATCTCGTGTGTGCTACGTCTGCCCACTCCAGAGGAGCCATATCTGTCACCAGCCCTGGGACCACAGTGGGGGGAGCTGAACTGCCTTCCGCCCCGCCCCTCCCGCCCATCACTCGGGGCAGGACCCCTCCTTCCTTGCTGAGCACCTTGCAGTACCCCCGGCCGGCCAGCGGGGGCCTGCTTTCCTCCTCGCCTGACTGGCCAGGCAGCGGTGCCCGCCTGCGCCAGCAGTCCTCCTCTTCCAAGGGAGACAGCCCCGAAATGAAACAGCGCACCATGCACAAGCAGGTGAGTGGGGCAGCCCGGGGGCCATGGGGAGGCGGGCCAGGCCATGAGTCCCACAGAGCCCCTCTAATGCACACTGGCTTCTACCCCCCGTCTCCTGGGTCTCTGCTGCCCACGTTGGCCTCACTGGCCACCCGTCTCTGCCCGCTGCTCACCCAGCACAGAGGATGCCCATTTGAGATCTCGTGTGTGCTACGTCTGCCCACTCCAGAGGAGCCATATCTGTCACCAGCCCTGGGACCACAGTGGGGGGAGCTGAACTGCCTTCCGCCCCCCTCCCCCCAAAGCACCTCTGCCTTTTCTTATCAGTTAATGCTGTAAATCTTGGAGCTGTTTGCTCACCTTCAGCCCCGTCAATCTCTGCCTGAAGCTCAAATAAGGGCCATGCTGCCCCTTGAAAGTATGGCTCAGCTTTTGGGTCCCACGATGGCTGCTCCGTGGACTGGGGTCTTCCCCAGACGGATGTCCCACTCCCATTTCTACCTCTTCGTGGGAAGGCTTGCAATTTGCATCTCTTCTTGGGGTTCTTGGCTTCCCCTCCAAGAAAGCCGGCCACCTGTGGCTGATCCCCCTCTCAATTGTCCACATATTAAAAGCCCCCCCCAACAGAACATCTGAAGGGGGTCTCTGCTTCAGCTAAAGCAAAGCATCTGAAACTATGTGAGATGCCCACCTCCCTCACTGGAACCCGTGCAAAGCCGGGACCCCTGTCGAACCCAGCCTTCCCATCCCTGGCAGCCTCCAGGCGTGCCAACTTCCATGTCCAAGAGCACCCCCACACCAGCAGGGCCGAACCCCCACTCGGAGTGAGAGGGCCATTCTCCACCCCCCTCTGCTCCCCCAAGGGCATCGTGTCCACTTCACTTCCGCCTTATGCCTCCTTTTCTCCCCGCGGTGCCTTCCTTGCAGGCCCCTTCTCCGGTGAACCCCAATGCGCTGGACCGCACGGCCGCCTGGCTCTTGAACATGAACGTGCAGTTTCTGGAAGAGGAAAACGTGGAGGCGGAATGCAAGCTCAGGAGTAAAGACGAGCTCAGCCAGGAGGAAAAGGTAACGGAGAAACCATGGTTGTTTTTCCTTCTGAGCTCCTGGTCCTGGGAAGACCGAGAGACGCTCAGCCTCAAGGCCCTGAACTAGCTGTAAAAATTCATCCCTTGGACTTCCTCCACCCGCTCCCACTTCCTTTGCCCTTTCTGCACTTCCCTCTCGCTTGCCCTGCTCACCCCATTCTCCCGGGGGTGCCCCGCCAAGCATATTTAGGAGTTCAGGAGTGAAACGAGGAGACCTTGGTGCTGTCTGAGCTTGGTGGTTTCACTTGCAAACGTTTCACGACCCAACTAGGGAACATCATCAGTGCTAGAAAGGAGGGGGGTTCTTGCATTCCCTTCTCGCCTCGATAGTAGGACAGACCCGTGCCTGCTTTCAAAGAGGGGGGGCTGCTGCTGTGGCACAGCTGGTCTAGCCCTGCCTTTCCTCCCTTCCCCTTTGCCCCCCTCCCCCGCCCAGTATCAGCAAGATATGGCAGTGCTGCAGGACAAGCTGCGCCAATCTGCCAAGAAGCTGGAGGAGTACGAAGTGCGCTTCCGGTGCCAGGAGGAGGGCACGCAGAAGCTGGCGCTAGAGTACCAAGCCCGGCTGGAGGAGAGCGAGGAACGGCTGCGGAGGCAGCAAGAAGACAAGGAAATACAGATGAAGGGCATCATCAGCAGGTAAGTAGGTGGGGGGACATCCTTGCTCTGTGCCCCCCACAAAAGGCACAGGGGATGCCTCCAGGGGCCCCATTCCGACCAGCATAGCCCACGCACAGGGGTGAAATCCAGCAGGTTCTGAGAGCTTCTGGAGAACCGGTAGAGGAAATTTTGAGCAATTCGGAGAATTGGCAGATGCCACCTCTAGCTGGCCCCAGAGTGGGGTGGGAATGCATATTTTGCAGTATCCTTCCCCTGCCGTGCCCACCAAGCCACACCCACAGAACCGGTAGTAAAAAAAATTGGATTTCACCACTGCCCACGCGGGTCTGGCATTTACACCTGGATGCGCAGCCAGAATTTCTTTACCAAAGGGAGGGTGTCCAAAAATGGAGGGGGGGGGAAGAAGGGGAGAAAGGCTGTACCATTGAGAGGGGACCCCTTTTCCCACCCCCAGGCTGATGTCGGTGGAGGAGGAGCTCAAGAAGGATCACGCGGAAATGCAGGCGGCTGTGGACTCCAAGCAGAAGATCATCGATGCGCAGGTGGGGGAGGGGGCGCTCTCTCTGAGCTGCACGTTGGGATGGGGAACAGGGTGGGTGTTAAATGCAGGGGACCAAAAACGGTCGAGGAAACACTTCGGAGTAATTCCCGATTTGCTGCTTGCTGAGAGACGGAATCTTGCCAAACTAAAGCACAAATCTGCGTAACTCTTAAATGTATCCGGGGGGGGTGGGGTCAGGGAAGGGGCTGTCTCTCTTCCTGCCTACCAAGGATTCCAGGCTGAGCTGACTCTTGGCACCTTGGAAACACACACACATATACACACACACAACTCTTCACCACCTTCCACCCCAGGGGTTCCTCCTCCCCCCCCACTTTCAGGAAGGTCAAACTAAGGAGCTGCCTGGTGTCTCATTTCCCCAGTGTCACGTGGAGCTTCTGCCCACACAGGCGTTGGTCCCCCTGGCACCAACCAGGCCGAGTGAGGCTGCTGGGAGGGCTATGCTACCTGAGCAGCTCCAGGGATTTGCCCGGCTCCTCGTATCTCCGAGGCGGCCCTTCTCCGCAGCCCTGGCCCATTAGAGGCAATCAGAGATGCTGCTGGTCTCAGCAAGAGCCCCCCGCCCCCCCTCCAGCTCATCCATTAATTAGTCCACCGGCTGGATCGATTCAGGGTCGAGAGGCAGAGACAGCCAGGAGATCTTCATCAGCCGCCCGAGGCGAGGCTGGAGGACAAGCACCTTCCTAGGGGAACCTGCCTCTCAACAATCATGCCAGGCACGGACGGAGAGATGGTTGCTCCTTTGCTGCAAATCAATAGCGCAGGCGCCTCCTTGGGAAACAAAGATGTCGGGCGCTGGAAAGCCTAGAAAAGAGGAAGTAAATGGCCCCAAATTCAAAAAAAGGGGCTCGAGTCCCCGTTGCCATCTCTCCTCCTGGCCTGCGTGTGTTCCCTTTTCTCTACCTTGGTGACTGTGAGAAATGTGGACTTCCAGAATCGCACAGCCGGCTGGACTTCAACTCCCAGTACTCCCCAGGTAGCATGCTGGAATTCTGGGAGTTGAAGTCACCAAGGTTGGGAGAAACTGTCCCGGAAAGATTGTGGTGTTGTCGAGGTTCTGAAAGTTAAATTGCTTCCTGTCCCAGATAACAAAAACGCTTCAGCTGGGGAGAATCTTTCCAAAGTAGGAAAGGGGCTAACTTCGCACTGACCGTCTGTGTCCCCTTTTGCCACCCAGGAGAAACGCATCGCCTCCTTGGACGCAGCCAACGCCCGGCTCATGAGCGCCCTCACGCAGCTGAAAGAGAGGTACAGCACGCAAACCCGCAATGGGATCTCCCCCACCAACCCGACTAAATTGCAGATCACCGAGAGCGGTGAATTCCGGAACAGCAGCAGCTGTTAACCCAGGGACCGGCTGCTGCGGGCGTGCGAGAGCGAGAGGAGAGCCAAGTCAAGCGCCCAGGAGGGGTGAGCTACCTGGCATGGGCCTGGCACTCCCCTGGACCGCCTCCTCCAGCGGGCAAAGCCAAGTGGAAACCCCCCCCCCCGAGCCCTCTTCGCCAGCAGCCCCTGGCCCAGGGATGGCGCTGATTTGCACAGGAGCCTCCAACCGAGCAGGAGCGAAGCCACTTGTCCAAAGAAGATGCTTCAACAGCAAAGCCAGGAATGCGGAGAGACTTCTGACGTGCCCAGCACCCTGTTACAGCGAGTTCTCTCTGACCTGTCGTACCTCCTGGCACTGCCACCACCCTGGAATTTGCCCTGCTAGGCGCCGCCACATCTCACCGGGTGCTCATTCGGTGCCAGGGGCCTCGTCCCCCCTTCATCCGGGGCATGGCACCTCCTCCCAGCCCCAACAGAGCTCATCAAGGAACGGAGGAGGAATTGGGGCAGCTCAGGGGCTCCATCATGGGCAGAAGGAGTCTCTGCAGAGGTGTTAGATGCGTCTCTGTGTGAGTCCCTGAAGAATGACTGCCAGCCAGAAAACCTCAACCCCAGCCGGAAAGTTCAAAGTCCGTTTAAAGATGTTCCTCTCTCTCTCGGTTTAAGTTTGCAGAGTTAATTTGGGGAGGTGTCAACTTTTATCAGCACGGATCCCCCCTTCCAGCACTTAGCCCCCCCTTCCGCATTTCTGCCCCAAGGGCCGGAGACAAGGCCAAAAATAAAGGGCAAAGGGCAGAAGGAGATGAGCGAGGCTGACCACCCTGCATCTAGGCACAGGTTTCGCATGCCGTATTCTGCAAATGCAACAAATTAGCTCAGCGGCAAGAAGGCCTGTTTTGGTCATCTTCAGGCTGGCGAGACCCAAACAGTTTGAAAAGGAAGTGAAAGCTGCAGAAGACTCCTCCCTCTTGCCCTCTTGCCCTGCCCTGCCCAAGCAGCAGAAGCGAGAACCCACCTGATGTGCTCCTGGGGCATTTCGGAAGTCCTGACGCCCCAGGGAAGAACAGTTGTGGCCATACGACCTCTGGCCGAAGGGCTCTTTTGCTGTGCCAAACATCAACAGTGGAAGGAAATCGGCTTCCTGCTACTAAACGAAACTCTTAGAGCCCAAGAAACACATCCACACCAGGGCACAGTGCAATAGTGCATCAGGGGATACCAAGGCAGCCAAATCTTTGGCGGGGTTTGCAAAAGGAAGAAACCAGCCGCTTTGCCGGCCTGGGCCTCCGGGGAGGGGTGTTGGGGTAACGGCTCCCCCCTCAATTTCCTAGCACCAAGGGAGCTGCCGCCCCACAGATGGGGAGGACCCCCACTTTCTAGAAAGCTGCTCACAAAAGGGGGTGGGGGTGTCTGCTTGGCGGGGTCTCTCGCGTCCCGAGCGGGATCCAACTGGCCGGGGAGGGGCCGCCCCGCTTAGCAGCCCTGTTTCTCCAGCAACGTGTATGGCGGGTCCCTGCATGATGGCTGCCGGAGAAGCACCAGAGGACGAAAAATAACAGCCTCCCTCGCCTACGAAGGCCGGTAACTCCCTCTCTTTTTTCTTCCACAGTCTGCGTTAGGAATAAAACGGCCCAAAGCCCAAAGCAGACCTTTCTGGAGTCCTCTCCTCTTTTCGGGGGGTGTGGGTGCTACGTGGGAAGCTTGCCACCTCGAAGAGGCCGCACAAAAGAGAGTAAACGAGCAAGGACGCGCCCTCTGAAAAGTGCCGGGGCCCCCCTCCCCTAATCTGAACCGCTGGGCAGCCCTAGCCGAGCTGGTGGGCCCGTCTTGGCAGTGTGGTTCGTTGTGAGACGGGGTGCGCGAGGTGTGTAGGAGGCAGCGGCCGCAGAGGAAGGCAAAAAACAGAAGCCAGACGTTGAATCCCTCTCGCTCCAAACGCTTCTCCTCCGCCATCCGGCTCTGCTGCGTGCAAACTCTGGCCCTGGGCCCTTCCCCCGAAGACCCGAAGTTTAATCCTGACAACACCCCTCACCTGGGCCCGAACCTTCGCAGACAATCATGCTACTTTTCTGCACCCCGCTTTCTCTCTCTCTCTCTCTCTCTCTCTCTCTGTCTCTGGGACGAAGGAACCAATGCATAAAGATCAGTGGCACCACTGGGCACCTCCAAGTAGTCCTTTCTAGCCCCCGCCCCCAATTCCCCAGGTGGCCATTTGTAAGGTGGGTGCCCATCACCAAGGAGGGTGCGTGCAAAACGGAGCACAGATTTCATTCGGGCACGGTGCCCAGGCAGGGTCTTAGGCAGCCTGGGCAAAGCAGCAGAGGACTGGGCGCCTTTCCTTGCCAACCACTCCCTTGAGGGGCCTTGCCATCCCAGAGCCACAGCTGTTGAGCCAAGCCAATCTTCTGAGTCGGGCGTCCATCCAAAGCCCTTCCCAGCCAGCCGTACCTTAAGTAAGTGGGCACCTTCCACTGCGCTGTCCTTGGTCCTGCTGGGGACTCTCCAGGGTGCTGGGAACATTTGCCAAATGTCATGTCACAAAAGCTGGAACCTGCCCGCCAGGAAGCCCTCTGGCCTCACCCACCAGAGGCCTTGCCAGGAGGGAATTCCTGTGCCATCCGTTGCTTCAGCCCAGCTTCTGGGTGCTCGACCGGATGGCCTCACTTCCGGTGCCTCCCTTCCTCACCCCTCAAGCCTGGGCATGTGGGAGGGCACCCCAGCTCCGTTCTCCCAATGGAAAGTGAGAGGCCTCCGCTGCCCTTTTGTTCTCGGGGGGGGGGGAGTGTGTGTGTGTGCGCGAAGCCCCCTTTCCTCTGATCTTGAACTTTCTGCCATATGAACTTGTTACGATCTGTAAGGTTTTCTTTTTTTACAACTAACCCTTATATAATACACTGATCTTTAGAAGTTGTACAGGTCCTCTTTGTAAAACGGAGAAAGATGTTTTCAAGTATCGAATATAATGTGCCATTTTTTTTTTCCTCTTAATTTTTTGCCTGAGCATACAAAAAAACGGCTGCTTTGATTTAGGGGAGCTCAGCACAGTGTTACAGCCACGCAGGGCAGGGAAAAACGGGGCTGCCTCTATCCAAACTCACCCTGTGAAAACCCAAATATGGATGGTCTCACGTGGTCCGGTCCCTTTTGCTTGTTTTGGAAGTGAGCTTTGTGGTTCCTACTAAATTCTGGAGGAAGAAAATGTCGATACCAAAAAGGCAAAGGTGTATTTTTTTCCCAATGCAGGATCCGTTCCTAATTTGACACTCGGGCCAAGCCAGCTTAGTGGAAACAGCACTGAGTTCCTGAGGGCTGAATCGAAGACCCTGGGGGGGGATGGGGCACCCCACAACTGTAACCCACAATGCAAAGGAATCGGGGGGGCTGGGTTGATCCCAAAGGCATGTCTGGCTTTCTGGATGAGACCCAATGGGTAAAAAAACCCCACTGAATCGCTCTTGGGAAGGTGGGCACCTCTCCATTGGTGCCAGGGCCCGCCAGTCCAGGAGCTCAGATCAAGAACAAACAGTGCCAAGGTGTAGTTGAACCCTTAACCAGGCGGTCTGGACCTGATCTATCCAAGGGGGACAGTCTTGTTTGCTTTCAGACTGTTTGGGCAGGGGGAAGGTTTTGCCCAATATCCCCCCCATCACAGCCCTCATTGGGGTTGGGGAGCAAGCCACGGGGGCCCACCTAGCTCCTCGGTGGCAATCTGTCCAGCATAATAGGCTGGAGGGATTTGGCTTGGCCACAGGGCTAAGTAGCCCCCTCCTCTCCCCCTGGCAGGCAAGTCCACCCACCTGGGCATCAGGGTGCAGAAGGTGGGCAAAAGGAAAGCAGCTGACATTGGCCCTCATTCTGCATCCCTTGCCCTACTATGCCACGAGGGTCTGCGTGGCTTTGGCACTTGAGGGGACGCAGGGATTGGGCCCCTATCCGGAAGATAGGAGGTAAAAGGCTTCACCAAAACCTCCAAGGTGGGTGGATGGTCTATTGGGGAAAGACAGTGATTTTTCAAACAAACGGGACTCTCTGAGGTTGCTCTGTGGTTCGGCATCCACTTATGTGGGGGTGGGGGGGAATATATCTCCATGTGGTCTCCTTTCCCTTTTCCCTCCTGGACAGCAGCACTGTATCTTCAAATATACCTCTCTGGCGCCCACAAGCGTCCTGGGTCCCTCTTGCTCCCTGTTCAAACCAGTCTCCGTGTTTTATAGCCTCTTCTAAAAGAAACCAAGCAAAAAATAATGACAATAATAATAAAATAATTTTTGTAAGTATGTTTAATAAAATAATAATAACGAATAATAATAATAATAATAATATGAAGCCGAGCGGCAGGACTTGCTGAGTCATTTCCTTCAGTTTTGCGTTTGAATAATGTACAGAGAATGTAGTTTGTGTCCAGAGCAAAGAACCATGACGTGTGCGTGCCATTTATGTACATTTGCAATTAGAAAAAATATTAAAGATTTATTTAGCTATTTTATTCAAGCTTTTTTTCCGTGTAGGATGCCTTCTGTTTGCTTGAGGAGTTAATTGTCTTTGTGGGGTGTAGGTGGGTTGGAGGGCCACTGCTGAAGTTTGCCTGGGATCAACTGCACCCCCAAATTCTGCAGGAAGAGAACTCGCCCACCTAATGCCAAGGAATTGGAGGGATACAGAGAGAGAGAGAGGCAGATGAGGTAAGGACATTGGGGTTCTTGTTACACTCTTCATACTATCTGCTCCATGAAAACCCCCTTATTTTCTTCTTGCTGTTTCACGCCAGGCCAGCACCTCACCTTTGAGTGATCTGGCCATCTCATTCGACTTTCTTACCTTCCTCTGGACTAAAGACAGTTCTCGACTTACAGCTGTCCATTTAGCGAGCAAAGTCAATGGGGAAATAGGGTTCACAACTGTGTTACTCATTTAACAGCGCAGTGATTCACTTAACAACCAGGGTAGGAAAAGTCATAAAATGGGGCAAGATTCACTCCACCACGGTCTTCCTTACGAACGGGAATTTGGACTCAATTGTGGTCGTAAGTCGAGAACTGCCTGCATCCATTCGTGACCTGATCTCCTCCCTATCGTCTCTTTCGATTGTTCCAAGGAATAATCCTTGTGGACCAGCCACCCTCCCCTTCCTACCAGAGTTTGGGCATCTTAAAATCTCCCCTTCTCTTCCCCCGTCTTTAGTCAAGGAGGCACAGCGTTCACCTGCTCATCCTGGCTTCTTGCCACTTACGTATAAACTGCAATCCCTCACTCCATTTTCCTTGTCAAAACCCAATTACCTTGGTCTTGGATACATCAATTTTCAGGCCCAGACCGCTCGCTGCTTCGTACAAGCTAACATTGGCTGAAAATCACTCCGTTTTTTCAGCCGAGCAGCGGCGGCAACATCTGCATATAAATGCACAGCGAGCTCTGCCAGCCGCCACAAGCATTCCTTAGGTATTTATTTCTAAATTTAGCAGCCAACAGAACATCACACACGTCGTCGCCCTCTCCGCTCCATGCTCAAAACTGTCTCTAAGCTTCCTTCTTTTTGCCCGGCGCTCTGCATTCAGAAACTAACCTTCAACTCTGTCCTTGCACAACCCGTGCCACCGGAATTCAAGCCTATTTACTTTAACCTCCCTGTTTTGGGGGGGCAACCCACAAATGTACAACATAGGGTCACATTCTTACCCTTCTTAATGACGGGCAGAGCGGCCCACATCCCACCCTGCCTGGCACAAAGCTGCCTTGCGCTTCTAAACATTCGAAATTCTCGCTTCCTGCATCAACCGTTTCCAGGCACACTTAACAAATTAATGGACCTGTAGTTGTTGCCTCCATTCTTGCTCACTTCTCCTTCACACAGGAAGCAATAAAGAGCAGCCTTCCAATTGTCAAGTTTTTCACAATACCTTAAATAATTCGCAGGGCCGCCCTGCAGGCACAACACCTCCTGCTTTTAATGTTTCTGCAGTTGTATCGTCTACGCTGACACTCGGCGTTTTTCAACAGTCTCGGTGATTGTGTCTTAAACGTGTTTTTTTTCCCTCTTGGACAGGAGTATATATAGCTTTCATTTCTGTTCCCCTCTTCAACGTGTCTCCATCAATCACCGCTTTCCTCATTTCATTTCTCAAAGCACCCAGCCATGTTTACATGCAGTTATGCCCTCTGGGTTAGAGAGCGCTCATTCGTCCATTCAGGTCTTCCAAATCTTTACCTTGGTGAGAACTTACGAAAGGGAAGAAGCAAACGGGGGGCAGCAATTATATGAGTTGTTGGTGCATCACACACACACACGCACACACACTAATACACCGTGAAATAACTTGTACGCGCTAAAAAGCATTTGCCAAGGTAGGGGAAGAATCCTGCACCGCTTCCAAAGCTTGAGGCTTTGGCGCACCTGGCCTAAGTGATGCCAAGCATCCTCCAGCTCATGGCAGCAAGGCTGGGCAGCCCAGTCTTGGCGTCCCTTCCAGCCAGACAGCCGGATCATTGTTTCTGGGGGAACCCTCTCTTTTCCAGCCAGCACAGGCAGGCCTCCAATCTATGGCCAGCCCCAGATGGCCTTTGCCAGCGATGCCCAGACCTTGGGCATATGGTGCCACTGGGCTCCTGCCCTGCCTTCTGGTTTCCGGGGATCTTGGCGGCTTCTTCCTAGCAGCCTTCAAGGGAGCTAATTACTGTGCCGCTAATGAGGCACAGGTGCTAATTCTTTCACGGGCCTCTTCCAAGGCTGCAGAGAGCAGACCAGCTTCCAGAAGGGGAAAGAAATCGGGGCAAGAACTGGGCAGTCGGAGGGAAGGAGGAAGGCTTTGCTTCTGTCCAAAGAGAAGCTGCCCCAGAGGGGAACAAGGAGGGCCGGGCCCTTTAGTGTAACTGGCTGCAAACCTGGACTCCCTGGTGGGCAACTGCAGGCAGGCAGAGGGTCACAGCAGAGCTGGTGGGGTCTCCAACCTTCACCTCTTTGCTTGTAGGTTTCTTCCTTTACTCCCCTCGGTCAACCATTGTTTTAAGGGTGTAAAGATGGGGCCTGCAGGGAGGAGGGGAGGGGCTGGAGCAGCACCGAGGTTGTTATAGTTCTAGGCAAGCAATGCTAAAGTAGGGGGGTAACCAGGACCCATCCCCCCAATTTAAAAACCAGGACTGCACCGCTCTGTTCAAGAACAAGCTGACATCCCGCAATCTCCACAGATTCTGCTCACCCACAGCAATTTCAGATGCAAGCCCAACAGAACTGCTTCTCAATTTGCACTCTTTGGGCCATAAATCAGCAAACTGGGGTGCTCTTAAAAGAAGTGATGTCCTTGCAAATTGTTGCCCAGTTGCCCAAATCTAGCAAAAAGGGAGACTCGGGGACTCGCCACCGGTGGGATGGGCCCTTGATGTGTCTCTCCTGGGAAGGGAGCCCAAATCGCCCTCGGCAGCCCTTTCCTGGCTCTGGATGATGGCTTCTGCCTTACAGCTTCATTAGCGGGAGGCTGCTGAAAATAGCGCCAGCCCAGCGCTGAGATTTTGACAGCTCTCCGGGAGCCGAGACTGAGCCGTGCTCCTTCCCCAGCACGCTGGCTTGTCAGAGGAGCTGAGAAAAATTAGAAATGGAACCTCAAATGGACCGGGGGGGGGAGGGAGGGGGGAGCTGATCCGAGTCCCAGATTCATCAGGGTTAGTAACATTGTGCTGGTTCCACTGGTTTACATTCACAACCCTTGTCGCTTGCTTTTTTCATGCTGCACAAAGCCCTCAAGTTGGGTCCCCCTGCCCAGCGCTGAAGGAGGCGGAAGGAAGGCAGCTGAGCCTGAGGGGGGCGGCAGGAGTGCCCCCCTCCAGAGCCAGCCAGCCAAGCAGTGGGGAGCAGCCATTGCTCCCCACTGCTTGGCCCCAAAGCTGATCCCGCCCCCTGGGCGGAGGGGACCCACATCATCTCCCTTCTGCTCCCGGGGCTTGTCTTCTCTCTTCCCCTCCGCCGAGACAAAACGAGGCGGCCTGCGGAGGTGGCAATTAGCTACCTGATCTAATTACTGTAATTGCCAATACAGATTATCCACACAAATGGCAGATAATTTCTTGCCTCCCGCACTTCCTTCATTAGGGGGGGGCTCCCCTTCTAGAGACGGGGGGGGGCTCCCTCAGCAGCTGCCCTTGACAAGCAGAAACCCAACTGGTAAAGCCAGGGGATGAACCGGGAAAAGGGGAAGGGGGCCTTGCGCTATACTATTGCAAATCCAGCTACTCCTTGACTTACAACCGTTCGTTTAGTGACCATTTGAAGTTACGACAGCCCTGAAAAAAGTGGCCGCTTTACACACGGCAGTTGCAGCTTTCCCAGGGGTCACGTGATCAAAATTCAAACACTTGGCAACTGACATGTACTTATGACGGTTGCAGCGTCCTGGGGTCACACGATCCCCTTTTGTCACCTTCTGACAATCAAAGTCAACGGGAGGCCAGATTCACTGAACAACTGTGGCAAGAAAGGTCTTAAAGTGGGACAAAACTCACTTAGCAGCCGTCTCGCTCAGCAGCCGAAATTTTGGGCTGAATTACGGTCGTATGTTGAGGACTACCTGACTGTCCTGCAAAACCAGGGCTGGCACATTCTCAAGAAGGGAGGCATTTGGGTGCTTTTCTCCTGGGCTTCCCAGGTTTAAGTGGCCCATTCTGCGTCTTTAATTCCCGGTTCTCGTCTTTCGAAACGAGGGCCGTAAAACAAAACCAGCCAGAGCAGCTTCCCGTGAACCGTTTTATCCCCCGTTAAAAACTGCATGTCAGAAATGAAGCGTAACTAACGTCCTCCTGCATTATGCACTGCCTGCCTCCACTTAGAGAGAGAGAGAGAGAGAGAGAGAAAGAGAGAGAGAGGAAGGGAAGGAAAGAGGGAAAGAGAGAGAGAGATCCACTTTAAAGAGAAGGAACCTTACCTGGAGTTGTGCTCATTTTTATCTCTGAAACCCCAAAACAAACAGGTATTATCAGGTAACCTGGAGCTAAAATAGAGACCCACCATTTGCAGAAATGGAAAAAAAAAAAGTCTAGTTTTAGGGAGGAAACGGCTAAGCTAATTAAATCCGTGTGTTTTAAAAAACATCTCCTCTTCTTATCCCTTTTGATTGAAAATCAAATCAACTCACAAATTCTCTAGCTGGCAGGTCTCTCCAAAATGCCTTCCTACCGTTGCTCTTTTTCCCTCTCATTAGTTATAAAGCCATGGAAAAAAAGAGATTGAATCTTAACGTTTAGAAGTCAATAGAAAGCTCCATTTGAAAAGGAACATTATTTCTGATATTAGTACGGTTCTTTTTTTTTTTAGAAAAAACAAACTAACGAATGTATTTAGCGGAACAGAATATTAAACTTAGAGGGAAATTATTTTTGCAGTGAACACTCCAAGAAAAAACAAAGGAAAAAGCTGCAATCTGCCAGAATCAAATCAATGGTAAATATTGAATACCTTCATTTAATCCTCCGGGAATTCAGTTGTTTAGCAACAATATCCTCTTTTATTTCTCTTCTTAATGAAAGTATTTCATTATCGCCTTTTGTTCCACAACACAAAAGCATCCCTCTGAAAACTGATCTCTTTGCCAGTCAAATCCTTGACTAAAAGGCTTCCTTTTAGTTCCCCTAAATATTCTCAGGGATCTGATTTTTAGGGCCAAGCAGTCTTGGCTGGATCCCTTTGGGGGCATGGGGAGGAGGAGGCTGGCACTCGGGTCAAGCTGGACTTGCCAAGGCACCCCCAGGGCCCAAGATTCAAGTGGGCTTCTTGGTACATGAGGGAGGAGGCCCACCTACCAATCTGAAAGCCCCCCCAAAAAGGCCCACTGACTTCTCTACCCCCATGAGAGACATAAACCCCCAATGACTGGGATTGCACCGAGGGCTGCAGGCCTTCTGAAGAAGCTGTTTTCTGCCTGGGAACATTTTCAAAAACTCTGCCATGGGGGGGGGCATTGGAGGGGGAAAGGGACCCCTGGATGCTTCGGTCAGGAGGAGCAACACCAAATCCTGCCACCAGGTCAGCCTTTGGAGAGGAGCAGAGGGACGGGAGGGGGTCTCCATCACCGGTCAATGGGAAAAGCACCCCAGTTTCTTTTGAGCAGCAGCTCCACATCTGGAAGGGGCTCCACATCTGGGCAGGGGATTCCCCCTTCATGCAACGCAAGCATCCCCAGGCTGCCTCTCACCCCGCATCCCCTTCCCAATGAAGACGACACAGCTGGCATACATAAATAGGATTTTAGTTCACCATACGATTTGCTCTCTTCCTCCTTTCTACCACTTTGTGCACCCACACCACCGATCTCGTGACTTCTCCCCTCCCTGCCAAACGTGCCCCCCACCCCAGCCCAGCCCCTGGAGACTGGGCTCCCTCGGGCAAGGGGGCTCCTCACTGGAGATGGCTCTGCGTGGCTGGAGAAGACAATCCGGGATCCCTCCTCGCCCCTCCGGTCTGATGATGCGCCAACAGGCCATGTCAAGAAGGAGTTTGGCTGAGGAGCGTTGGTCAAGCCATGCCGTGCCCCACCCCCACCCCAAATGTCTCTAAAGGGAGGGCTGGGCATGGCTCCCCCTCCTGCAGCACAGGCTGGGCATCAGGCCGGTGAGACCTTCATGGCCTCTTCAGGGCTGGGAGCTTTTGCAGTCGACAAACTTCTGGGTTCTTTGGAAGGCAGCCGAGCCGGGCGTGGCGGGACTGAGCTGCAGCCGGTCTTGCGGGCAGGTGACCAGGGTGGCCTGTGTGCTGGAGAGGCTTCGGCTGCAAGCCAGGCGCTTCTCATCCAGGACGGCCAAGTTGTACTCGCAAAAGTCCAGGAGAAGTTCCACCTGCTCGTGAAGCGAGAGGGACTTGTACCTCCTCTGGGCTAGGAAGCAAATGGCCTCCACGAAGGCTTGGAGGCTCATCCCTGGGAAGGAGGAAGAGGAGGGGAGGTCAGCAAGGGGGACCCCGCCCCCCCTCGAGAGCTTTGAATTATCTTGATTTATGACGCTGAGGAGGCCAACAACCAATCCATGTGGGACCACCAGCATCGGCTAGAAGTTCCACCCAATTGGAGGTGAAGGTACCAAAGATGGACCATCACCAAGCACAGAAGCTTCTGGCAGGAAGAGCAGCTTGGGCATGCTGACCGCTGCCATAGCCCCTTAGAGCTGCACAGGCCCCCACGCTTGGCTTGCCAGACCGCAGGTCCCAGGCATGAGAAAAGCCCAGAAAAGAGGAGGATTCAGGAAGCGCTGCTGTCTTTTTGCCCAAGTCCTTCATGGACAGGTGGGCAGCGGCTGGTACCACTCTAGTGGTCCCGTCTGCTGAGCTCTCCGTACATCCTGGCACGCCAAGAGGGGCTTTGGAGGGTGGCGAAGCCTCTTTAGCTCAGGGCAAGCGTTGGAGTTTGGCTTCTTAGGGGGCCTGGCCAGCTCCTCGGGAGAGGGGGGGACAGGAGTAAATAAATCAAACCCTCCCCCTTGCCATCCGCAGAAACCCTCCCCCCTCTGCTTCCCCCCCCTCCCGTAGGAAAAGCTCTTGTCTCTTCCTGCCTCTGGCAAGGAAACGGGGCTTTTACCCGGATCCCTGGAGCTGTCCACAGCCTCATTTCCATCGTCTGGCACAGAGAGCGGCTTGGGGGGATATTAAAATAAATCCCATCCATTACAATTTTTAATAAAACCTGACAATTAACTCAGGGTACCAGACAGGCAAGGAGAGCGTGTGGCTTCCTGTTGAGACGCTTCTGTGTAATCCAGATCGCATATTAAAACCCTCAGAGAGGAGCCCCCCCCCTCCGCATGAAAGGGGGGGGCTGGTCTCCCCTTGACAAAAAGGCTTTTTCCCCCTCCCCCAAACGGTTTTTTATTTTGTGCATCCATCCAAAAGCTACTTTTGTCATGGACTTAACCCACCACTATGGATTATTTCTTACTGCCGGGCCTCAGGCACCGCCAACTTCCATCTTCATCATCATTTTTATTATTATTATCATTGTGATGATTGATTGACAACCTGCCTTCCTTCGCCTTGCTCTTTTTGGCTCGACTTCCTCTGAGCTCTGCTTAAATTCTTCATCTTAAGAATCACTTTTCATTTCCTGCAACAGCGCAGCAACCTCTTTCCCCCACTCTGCATTCCTTCGTGTTTTCCCACTGCAGCCTCTGTTGGTTCTTTCCCCAAAGCAGAGGCGATACAAAATCATTCCAAAGTGATCAATTGAAAAACCTGAAAGTTTGCTCTTTAAACGTGGGCTTGTGTGTATGTGGCAGCCAGAAACACAAACCAAACTCAACGAAAGGAACTGAAAACGTCACACGCCTGATCCCCTGTGGAGATTCTCACACCTCCAGGTCATGGTTGTCCCACAAGTGTTTTGTTTGTTTTTTCAAAACTGGACTTCCCTGTTTTTTTCCTTGAAGACGTTTCGCTTCTCATCCAAGGAGCTTCTTCAGTTCTGACTTAATATGAATCCATCCATTCCCGCCGTTCGGTCAGAACTGAAGAAGCTCCTCGGATCAGAAGCGAAACATCTTCAAGGAAAGACCAACAAAGTCTTTTTAAAAAAGCCCCTTTGGGACCCACTCCTGATTATTACCACTGATAATAATTACCAATGTTCTACCACTGATAGGGTCATCGAGCCTTTTAAAAGCATTTTTTCCACAACCTCTTCGGCCGAAGAGATTATAGAAAAAATGTTTTTAAAAGGCTCTGACAGTCCCAGCTGAGCCACGTGATCATCAGAGGCTCTCTTTTTTACTTTTAAAAGCATTTTTTCAGCCAAGGAAAAAATGCTTTTAAAAGTAAAAAAACAAAAAACCCCACCTCTGATGATCACCCGGCTCAGCTGAGCCTGTTACCAGTTCTCCGAACCACCCGCCGCCATCGCTACCGGATCAGGCAATCCAGTCCGAACAGGGAGCATTTCACCCCGGTCATCGTCCACTTCCCACCGGCCACGCAAATTGCGCCCGCTGAGGCCAGTGGGGAAGAGAACGATTTTGATCAGGATTTTTACTTTGCAATTTGGGTATCCAAATATCATGGTAATATTTAGGGACGTTTAGCGGAGTTCCTCCCCAAGGAGGGAGAATCCGTATCCAGGCCCAGACAGAGGGTCAGAACAGATGACCAACTGCTGGCTAGGCAGGGCGGACCTCTTGACTTCTTAGCAAGGCTTGGAGGCTTGACTGACAGGCCAGGGATGCCACCTTCTACCTATATCACTATGCGCTGCTTTTATCTTCCTCACCCCCAAACAGGTGTGTTAAAGGTAAGTATCCATTTTCCCGTCTTTTAACTCCAGAGGAATCAAATAACACATGCAAACGTTTTCTAGGGTGGAGAAAAAAGAGAATTCTACCCCTCAAGGATCCCAGCAGGTATAAACACCTGAGCCAAGGTACTTGAGCTCAGAGGCTCCACAGGTAGGGTCCGGTTGGTACTTGGACCAGCGACCTGCGGAGAACATTGAGGTGGAGAACCGAAAGCAGGTGACCCAAAAGAGGAGGAAGAATTTTCTCCCCTCACCCGGTTATTTTGGTTCGGAGGAAGGCACTCGGGTGGGTGGAGAAGAAAATTCTGCTCCTCAGCACTCCTCCACAAAATTTTCCTTCATGTCACTTCAGTCAGCAAAACAAAAATACACACCCACACAAATCCGTGCTGGCAACAACCACAACAGATTCTGCTCACCCACAGCAATTTAAGATGCAAGCCCAACAGAACTCCGGCAAGGGAAAAAAAAAAGCCGGAAAAACCCAAAAACAAAATTCAAGCACTCATCCAGATTGAACAATGGAGCAGATGGTGGGTCTCATCCGAAGCCATCAATGAGGGGGTGGGGGAAACAACACTTCCTCTTGTGCTAATTGCGTGTTAATTTCACTCGGCAGGACTCGCAAAACCCGAAAACTCGGCCCTTCTGCTAACCTGGCCCAGCGGCTGCCGAGCCCCACCTCAAGGTAATTCCCTCCAGGGCTGAGATCTGGAGGCTCCTCGGGCCAGTGTTCCCCGTGTCTGGCCTCATCTGGCTCCACTGAGCCTCCACTTCTGCCCCTTCCCCCCCCCCCCACCCCAGACAGCCTCATGGTCTTTGTAATCCGTGCCACATCAGGGACCGCCAGGTTAAGAAAAGCTGGAGGTCCAAGTCTCAAAAGTCCAAAGGAAAGAGGCAGCCGGGCCGTCTTTCCAGTACCTGGGAAGGCTGGCTGGGGATTATGGGAGACGATTGCAAGGGTGGCCCCCACCTGTGGCCACCTACCCACTTGGAAGACCAAGAGAATGGACCTTTCCTTGCCCCTCCCTTTCCCTTTGCACAGTAGCTCCTGGATCAACCAACTGCTGGGGCCAAGGGGGGGTGGGGAGGGGACAGCCAGCCCCCTCCCAGGTGAAGGAAGGACGGATCCTGGGATGGCAAGGCAGGGGGCCCAGTCTCTGCAGGGACTCACCGGCCTCCCGCTGGTCCACGCTGGGCCCGATCCCCCGGCGGGTGATGTCAATGTACAGAATGTCGGCCGCGGCCATGCTGAAGCCGCTGTTGCTGATCTTGCTGTTCCTGAGGAGGGAGTGGGGGAGGAGGAAGAGGAAGAAGGATGTTATTATGGGATGGAGGGCCCTCATTTTCTCTGCCTGGAAAGCACCCCCCGCCCCTCACCTTATAAACATCCGGAAGCCGGTGGGCCCCAGCTTGGTGGTCCCCTTCACCCCCAGGAAGCGGATGAAGAGGGCAGCAATCCTTTCCACCAGCCGCAGGTAGCTGAACTGCTTGGCGTACTTGGGGAAGACCTCCTTCAGGCAGACGGCGGGGGGCTTGGCTTCCGGAGGGGGGCTCTCCCCCAGCTTGGGCTTGTCCTCCAGCTCCTCCTGGAGGAAGGTCTCCTCCTGGGCTGCCAGTTCCACATGTTCAGCTCTGTAGGTTCAAGAGGGAGATCCCAAACTCTCAGGAAAGGATGATGCATTCATGTAATGTGGAGCTGGAGGTGCCAGGGGGAGCCCCTGCCCCATGGGACCCCAGCAGCGAAAACAAGGCAACAGCCCCGATGAAGAAGCATAGAGACTTCCTGGGTGCCCGTCCCTGCCTCCCAAGGGCACAGAGCCCCGTGCGGACTGGCAGGCAGCTCCAGGCATGGTGCCAGGTGCCCGTCAGCTCTGTTTTTAGACTGAATCCCAGATTTTAAAAACCACTTTCGAAAATTCTGGTCTCTCTGTTCCTGCCAAACCTTGATGGTAAAATCAATAGCAAATGAATGATCAAATGACCTCCATAGTCCAGACTCGGGGGGCCCACAAAAATCACAACCCTCCACATTTGTGGCAGACAGGAAGCCTCCAACACTCTGGATTTTGACAAATTACAACCCCATTTTAGGAAACCACCAAGAAAGGAAGCCACCAAGCCCGGGAACCCAGAGAACAGCCCCTCTGGCACCCCCAGAGAAGAGGGGGCCGTGCCAGCTTTCAACAGAGTCAAGTCCTGCATCCATGACGCAACTGGCAGGCTAGGAGCCTCCTGGGGCTGACCTAGCTTTAAATGCCTGATTTCCACGTGTTTATTTCCCTAATTCTGTGCCTTTCATCCAGGCGGGATCAGCCTGGAGAAATTACTAATTGGGTTGGGAGGAAGAAGGAAAGCATGCCTGTCTCGGGGAGAGCAAAATTTTCAATTTGAGCCCAGCGTTTCAACATCCCAAGGACGGCTTATCTTTTATACATGATTACTAATTTATTAATGCTTCCCTGCTATCTGCACCAGATCCTTTTCTGTTCCTTCTCAAGGCACTTAATCTTTATGCTAATGTACTGCTCCCTTCGCTCCCTCGGCTACGGTTCCAGCTGCTAATTAAAGGCTGAAAGATGAGATTTACAGCCAGGGTCCAGGGACCCGGAGAGCTGCGGCTAAGCCCCAAAGCCGTCCCTGAGCTGCCGTCTTCCCAGGCAGGAGGCTCCGCTCTCCACGGAGGTCAACATGGAAAACCAACCTGGAGACATCTGTACGGGGGGGGGGGAGTTTCAGGGAGGGTTTATTGGCCTATAGGCAGCCCTTGACTTAGGATTGGTTACAACTGACCTCCCAAAAGGTGAACGTGAGCAATTTGGCTTGTGAAGTTTGCAGGTTGAGTCGTTTCACAGCCTCTCAACAGCCCCCATGGGGGGCAAATGATGGGCAACCACAAAGAGACCAAATAGCTGCTACGATGGAAGGATGGAAGGAACAGGATTGCTGGTATAGGAGACCTCCTTAGTTGTCCTCCTTCCCAAAACCACCACAAGCAGAAGAGTAAATTTTCCAGCAGAAGAAAATACTTCTAAATGGGCGGCAACCTCCAGCCAACCTGCATCCAGCCACACCACTGTGCCACCCCCCAATTCTGCAGTGCAGCCCCATGCCGCCTCTTTCCTGGGTGGGCAGAGAGCGAGAGGTGTCAAGCTTTCCGCACAGAATTTTAATTTTATCCCAAAGGCCGGAGAGAGGGGTTTCGGTTTATGAGATTGATTCTCCCAGATTAAACCCGCTGATGGCCCTCCCCACCGCCCTTCCCCAGGCAGACTGGACAACGCTGCCCACCCTGGGATTTCTTAAGGCTGTTAAAACTGCGGATGAGACAGATATCATAAAAAGGGAAGTGATGCTTTTGGATGGAGGTCTCAGGGGGAAGGACGGCAGCCGGTCTGCCTTAGCTCGGAGGTGCTTGTGGAGAAGGCCCACAACTTTCATCCCGCTCTTCCCTTAAAGAGCCTTTACGCCATGGGAAGGTCAGGATTATAGACAGAAGGCGCTGAGGCTGGTGCAGATGGCAGATGCCATCTAGATCCCAAAAGACAACCAGCTGCTTGGCTCACCGTTCTTAGCACTTGCCCAGCGTGTCCTTCTGGATCATTCTCCCCTTAGCTGATCTATGGATCTCTTTCAAAATCCTTCTAATCTAGCGAAGGACCCTCCCGGACAGGCAGGGAGGGCCAATGCCCTGGATCGGAAGCCACCCTGGTTTCTGACCCTTCCCCACTGAGCTGCAAACCGGGAGTAAAATTATCATCTGGGGTTGAGTTGACGGACCCCATAGGAGCTCCAAGACAATTCAGCGCATGGATGGCAAGAGGCAGCCCCCCCACACACACACACACGCCCTCCCTATTCAGACCCACGGAATAAATTATGCTTGAAATGGAAGAAGTTGGGGCATCATTATCAGCTTTAGTGTCTAAATGAAGACGAAAAGACGCCTTTGGTTTTATTGCTTGCTTTGGGCCATCCGAGCTCTGCAAAAGACAGAGAAACTGCAGAAGCAAAGAAACCCTGGCAAAGCAGGAGGGGAGGGCTTATTCTCAGCAATAAATGGTGGGGGGGACATTTGTTTTAATCAAACTATTTCTAAAACCCAGCTGTCTTTGACCCGCCTCCTGCCTACCACGCCATCCTGCTATAGCCAACGACTCTCCTAATAACTCTGAAAGAATTGGGCAGCAGGAGAACCAAAAAAGTTTTAAATCGATTTCTAGACCGTCCAACGAAGGTTTAGGAAAGCAAGAACAAACCTCCTTGCTTTCAAAGGTAAACTGCTCTTGAACATGAAGGTTCTAGCTCACTAACACTAATGGATTTCCACAGTAGGAGGGGTGATGGGAGGTGACCTTCTGAGGGTCTTTCTGGAATTCAGCACTGCAATATTAGTTCCACATTCTGGGTGGAGCAGAATATAATGGAATAACAAAGTTGGAAGGACCCTTGCCCAACTAGGAGACCCTACACCATTCTGGAGATATGGCTGTCCAATCGCTTCTTGAAAACCTCCAGTGATGGAGCACCCACGACATCTGGAGGCAAGTAGTTCCACTGATGAATTGTTCTCGCTGCCAGGGAAGTCCTCCTTAGTTCTAGGTTGCTTCTCTCCTTGATCAGTTTCCACCTGTTGCTTCCTGTCCTGCCCTCAGGGGCTTTGGGAGATGCTTTCCTCCAGCAGTTCCGCAAGCATTTCCACAGCCCAAACACCCGACGTGCAATGAAGATCTGAGTGCAAACCACCGTCAATTCTCCTGCTTGCTCCACCAGAGAGATGGGAGCCCAGTTTGGCTCCCTGTCTTGTAAAATCTGTGGGGTGAGATATATATTTTTCCTTGCTGAAGGTTGATACTGGCCAGTGGTAGGTCATCCGGCTGGGGGAATTCAAGTCCCAGCAAACTCTGCTGAGCCTGCTGGGGCTCGCAGTTCAGCAGCCGGTGAGCCTGAGGACCGCAGGTTACTCCACTTGAAAGATGGGCTTAATTTAGCTGCTTTAATTCTGACAGCAGGACCAGCAGCCTCCTGCCAGCGTTCCCGCCTCGGTTATTGGTGATGGGAAAATAAATCACAGGAGATTCTCCACAGTCCTGAAACGGGCTGTGTTGTGTTGTGTGCCTCTGCTTGCGTGTCTCTCCTCCACCACTGAGTCTCTTCCTATTGGCAGCTGGTTGTAAATATTTAAGTGTGATTGCTTTTGTCTTCAAGGACAGCCAGCTTGCTTCTCAGCAGTTTTCGAAAACACGGGAGGAAAAAAAAACCACCCGAGATCGGTTCCTTTCTGCCTCCTGGGAGATGAATGTCTCGTTGCTTCCCTGCTTTAGGGAATGTCCTAAATTTGGAGAACAAAGGACATGCTGGTGCCAGGATGGCATCTGAAGATTTTTGCCCCCCATGTGAATGACGTTGATGGCGACGTTGTGCACATCGGAAGACTTGTGGCAGGCAGAGGACGGGATAACACAATGCTGCATTCCGATGGTGTCACTTCCTTTTCTTTCTAGGGAAAGCCTGACCTTTTTGCCTTCTTGCCTGGCACCATGCCAGCTAGGGAGCAAGAAAGGTCTCTAGGGTGACATAATGCTGCATTCCGATAATGTCGCCCCCAGAGAGCACGAATAAGGCGAGCTCCTTAGCGCAAGAAGCTGCTGCCTTAATCAAGGACCTCCGAAGCTGGATCAAGGAAAACCACCCAGGTAGCAACCAGGTGTCTTCCAAAAACAGGTGGCTGAATGAAGGGCGACATCATCAGGCCTTTTGCATGGCCTTGGCCCCCAGGTAGCCCAGGTAGCCTGTTCCTGCCTGCCTCCCAGGGGCTGCCTGGTGGTCCGGAACCCCCAGTCCCATCAAGGGCAGCTGAGCCTGTTCCTGCCTGCCAGCACCAACTGACTTGATATGTCAAACTCTAACAAGAGGCTGCGGAATCAGGGGATGATTTTGGGGAGTTTTGATTTACTAAGGGAAAACCCGGACCTCTCAGATTTGGATTTTCCCAGATGTGCCAGTTTACCTATCCTAGTAGATAAGATGCGGAGTCGCATCTGGGAATTGGACGGCACTTACAATGGCTGTTCTGCCGGCTCCTCCTCCTCCTCCTCCTCCTGCTTCTTCTTCTTCTTGTGGGGATCCACCAATCGGAGGGTGTCCCGGATAACGGCCACCTTAACTTCTTCATCGACCGGACTGGGGATGTATTGTGTCACTCCCGGAGAAACCTTGAAAAGGCAGAAGAGAAGCTGATCACAGCAGATATGCTCAAAAGTCAGGTTTTTTTCCCCTTCCAGACGGAGGTGTTTTTATTTAGAACTTTTTTCTAAATGCAAAGGTTAAAAAACCAAAAGGAAAAAATAAAAATAACAGAAACCACAGACATTAAAAGGGAAAATGTGTCTTAAAAAAGAAACAGAAAACAAAACACAATCAAACACGTACACACATAACATCCTCCTTAGTTGAATGCTGATTAATAGAACGCAGCCATGTTAAGAGAGGCTTAATTCCCACGCTTGGCTCTGCCCTCAAAGGAGCCAGGAAGGTTCAAACTTCTCCAGGGTTTTCAACTGAAAGGCGTGGTCAGAAGCAGGGGGGTGTGGGGTGGGCGCTGGTGGGACAGCTGAGGAAGGGGAATATATATGCAATCAATCATAAACAACCAAAATATTAATCCCCCGAGTGTGAGCTACTGTTCTTTGCAAGGGGCATTTGAGGACAGGGGCAGCTAGCAGATGGCAGAGATGCCCTGGAGCAGGGGTCTCCAACCTTGGCAACTTTAAGCCTGGAGGACTTCAACTCCCAAAAGCTGGCTGGGGAATTCTGGGAGTTGAAGTCTGCCAGGCTTAAAGTTGCCAAGGTTGGAGACCCCTGCCCTGGAGCATTTGAGGCCCAGGTGGGAGTCCTGGAGGTTCACTCCCACCTTCCCAGGAAGAGAAAGAGGCCGGACCAGATGCCCACCTCTTGTTCATGTTCGATCTTCATGCTTGGGTTGGCATTGACTTCCAGCAAAATGGGCTTCAGGTTCTTCATCAGCAGGATGTCAAATCCTAAAATCTTTGGAGGGGAGAAAGAGAGAGAGAGAGAGAGAGGCCGATCAAGAACAGAGTGAAACCATTTCCAAACTCCCCTTCAGACTCTAAAGAGCACAACACCCAGAAGGGCCTGTTGTGAGGGTGCAAATACTTGGCGTTTTGCTCAGCTTGGCCCCTAGAAGAAAAGGGGACCTGATTGGAGGGTTCCCCCAAAGTCCTGGGAACTGGGGCCTTCCATGGGCAGCCAAGAATTAGGAGGAGGGGGAGTTTAAGGCAGGGGTCTGCAACCTTAAACACTGAAAGAGTCATTTGGACCCATTTCCCACAGAAAAGAAAACACCAGGAGCCACAAAACCCTTCCTGTGCCTGACTATTTCTTGAGTGGCCACAAAATTGGCCACACTATTGCCTGACATAGTGTAAGCCGCCCTGAGTCTTCGGAGAAGGGCGGGATATAAATGCAAATAAAAAAAATAAAAAAAATAAAAAAACTAGCAAATGTAGTTGAATTAAACTTTCTGTTTTCTTCTGAAACTTTTTTTTTCTTGGATTGATCCATGGTTGGCCTACCAGGGGTTGAAAAGCTCAATAAGTGTCACACATTGGCGGTTGTGATGCATATTTTGAGTGACAGGGAGCCGCAGCAGAGGGGTGAAAGAGCCACATGCGGCTCCAGAGCTGCAGGTTGCTGACCCCTGGTTTAGGGGGAGTCTATTAAACCTCTCCATGGCCCCAGAATTCCCCAATTAAGACTAGTTTTCCTCCTGGTTGCAACTCTTTGCTCTGGAGGCGGAAAACATAAAGGGACAGAACACCCCCCCCCAAAAAAAACCTACAGCATGACTCAGTTTGCACAACAACCCCAGATCCCAAGGCAGTGGCCGAGAGAGCTAAGGGAAGCAGTGACACTCCCACCTGACCCACAACTCAGTGGGGTCCACTCAAACCCCTCTGACTTCTGCAAAAGGCAAAAGACTTGCCCTTTCTGCCAGCTGGGCTGGGGCTTCCCGTGGGGGTGGGGGGTGGGAGGAGGGGTGACTGATAGATGAATATCAGATTATGCCCTCCTGCTCACCCTACTCCCTCCCTCCCATCTTTTAGCTATTGTATTTTTATACTTTGGTAGCATTTTATTGATATACTTTTATTGTTGGTTATCGCAAGACGCCCAGAGTTACCCGAGGGCCTAGAACTCGGGTGAGTTAAGTACATAAATAAAAATATATTTCATATCCTTCACTTTGGACACCCAGGGGGTTTCGCAAGGCCTGTCTTGATGACCCGCACTCACTTGGAAGCAGGAAGGCCCCTGTTTGCCCGCAGGGATATCAGACTGGTAAAAGACCTTCAGCTCGGGCACAATGGCGATCACCGTCTTGATGACCAACGAAATGATATCGGACCAAAGTTTCCGGATGTTGACGCCGCTGCAAGCCAGCTTGCCCAGGATGCTGGAAAACGTCCGTTTGCTGCCGGTGTTGCCGCTGTCCGAGTGGACAAAATTCCCGCTGTGGATGTTGAGGGCGTAGTTGGTCAAGTGCATGTAGACCTGGTGGAGGTTCTTCAGTGCCGGCTCCTGATAGGGCTCCGTGCAGAAGCGGCACAGCCCGTCCTTGGCCACGTGGACCTCCAGAGGGTCCAGCGACTTGAGCAGGACGTATAAACGGATGTCAAACTTCAGCTTGTCGATCAAGAAGGGCTTGGCCATGTACTCCTGGACCACGGCCGGCCTGCTCTGCAGGTTGCCCATCAACCGGATCTCCGCGGGGCCCTTCACCAGGTAGATCCCGTCCCCCTGACAGCCCCCGTCAGGCTTCACAATAAAGGTGGGTTTCCATCTGGGGTTGTTCTCCTTCATCAGGTTGACCTGCCGGGGAAGAAGGAGGAGGAGGAAGACAGCGAAACTTTTGCCCACTTCCCCCCCCTCCGCAAAAAACCTTCTGTTTTAATCAGCTTTTGGGCAAACCCCATTTAATCCCCTCCCTAGACAGCCAAAGACCTCCGTGTCTCATGGCCCAAAGGTGCTTTTTCAAGAGGAAACTGGACTGGCTTTGTTTCCTCTTGAAGACGTTTTGCTTCTCATCCAAGAAGCTTCTTTGGTTCTGAACCGAAGAGCCGAAGAAGCTTCTTAGATGAGAAGCAAAACGACTTCCGAGCAAAAGCTGTGGGAAAAACCATCTTCAGGGCAGCCGAGAATCTCCATAGGCGTCTCCGCCTGATGTGTGCTGCCCCCTGGTGGAAGCATCACAAGGGGAATTGCAGGCGTGGGGAGAGAATCAAAATCTTAGCTTTTAAGAGAAACCCCCCAATCTGATGCCCTCCAGAGACGCTGGCTGCCAATTACCGACCCAGCTTCAGTCAGAGGCCATGGCAGATATGGGCACAATGAAACACGGAAGCTTAAAAAGCTGGATCCTTGGTTATTATTTGCAGCACAACTGAGGCCCTATATGACTCCCTGAGCATTGCCTGTCTCCCGTTTGGGCTAAAAGAACTGGCAGAGAAATGTGGCTTCAATATTTATTTATTTATTATTTATTATTCACATTTTTATACCGCCCTTCTCCGAAGATTCAGGGCAGTGTACAGCAAATAAAACGACAATAATACAAAAAACCATTTAAAATACCATAACAAAATTAAAAATCTAATTAAACTGCTGTATACTTAAAACTATTAGATAAAAATACAAAGATAAAACCCTTGTTAAAAACCCGCTAAAATCCCCAATTATTAAAATCAATCAATCAGGCCAGCCCCGCTTGGTGAAAAAAGAAAGTCTTGAGCTCGTGTTTAAAGGTCCGAAGATCAGGGAGAAAACGGAGTCCCACCGGCAGCTCATTCCACAGAGCCAGGCCCCCCACAGAGAACGCCCTTCCCCTGGGGGCCGCCAGCCGACATTGGTTGGCTGACGGCAACCTAAGGAGGCCCTCCCTGTGAGAGCGCACTGGACGCACCGGACAATGGGAGGGAACTGGCGGCAGCAGGCGGTCCCGTAAATATCCCGGTCCGATGCCCGGTCCGATGCCATGGAGCGCTTTAAAGGTGACTGCGCAGACTGCACTGCACTGGCTACCTGTTGTTTTCCGGGTGCGCTTCAAGGTATTGGTTACCACCTTTAAAGCGCTCCATGGCTTAGGACCGGGCTATCTACGGGACCGTCTACTGCCGGCCTCTATCTCCCATCGTCCGGTACGCTCCCACAGGGAGGGACTCCTCAGGGTGCCGTCAGCCTAACAGTGTCGACTGGCGGCCCCCAGGGGGAGGGCCTTCTCTGTGGGAGCTCCGACCCTGTGGAACGAACTTCCCCTCGGACTTCGACAATTACCTGACCTTAGGACCTTTCGCCGTGAACTTAAAACTTATTTATTTCGTATGGCTGGACTAGACTGATTTTTATTTTTATTGGATGGGTTTTTAAAATTTTGTGATTTTCTGAAGTCGTTTTTAACATTTTGGGCATTTAAATTAGTTTTTAAGGGATGTTTTAATTATTGTGTGTATTTATATTTTATCTGCCTGTTCACCGCCCTGAGTCCTTGGGAGAAGGCGGTATACAAATAAATTATTATTATTATTATTATTATTATTATTATTATTATTATTATTATTATTATTATTATTATTATTATTATTACCATATGGGTGAATAATAATGTTGCAAAGCTCAAGTCCGGCTCTTCAGAAACTCAGAAGGACTTTGGAGCATCTCTTAAAAGCCACATTTTCTCTGCCCTCCCCTGGGGCACCCTCTCGACCAAAACACCGAAAGACCAGGAGAAGAATTTTGGTGAACTGTCCACCAAAAGCAGCTCCCCGAATCTTCTCCTTCTCGGGAATGGCTTCCCCATCCTTTCCCCACCTGCAAAACCAGCCTCACACCTGGTGTTTGTTAACCAGAGCGGGGCCTTTTCCTCTTAAGACAGATGGAGGGGACCATATGTGTGGGGCTGTTTTATCGGCCATCTGCTGCTTGCTGCATCAAAGCCTGCAGAGGGGGGTGGGGATGGGAGGGGGCTCTGCTTACAAGAAGGCGGGATGTGTGTAGGGGGAGGAGTTCAGCTGCCTGGGCCATTTGCCCCACGTCGGATGCCCTGCAGAGCCTGTCCATAGATGGCCAGGTGCCAAAACCTCTCCTTTGGGCAGGAGGTCACATCCAGAGAGCGGAACACACTCAGCTGTGGCTTTGGGATCATTTTAACGGGTGGAGTTTAGACAGAAGAACAAGCTGAAGACATGTGGACTTCAACTCCCAGAATTCCCCATCCAGCTGGCTAAGGAATTCTAGGAGTTGAAGTCCACATCTCTTGAAGTTGAGAAACCACTGGCCCGGACTCTTGAATGATATTCTTAAAGGACCGCATCCATTCTTCTGAATCTAGAGATGATCTCCTTCTTGGGCAGCAGCTGTAAAGATGGCCCAGAATTCTAGAACGGAGCCCAACAGCTGTATGTTTGCCCTGATCCAGGTGTTGTGAAATGTAAAATTTGTTACTACTGGTTCTGTGGGTGTGGCTTGGTGGGAGGATGTAATGTGACTGGATGGGTGTGGCCAACTTCTTTTTTTTTTTACTTTTAAAAGCATTTTTTCTAAAACCTCTTTGGCCGAAGAGATTGTAAAAAATGCTTTTAAAAGCCTCTGACGATCAGGCAACTCAGCTGGGATCATCAGAGGAGCCTTTTAAAAGAATTTTTACTACAACCTCTTCAGTTGAAGAGGTTTTAAAAGCCCCTGATGATCCCAGCTGAGCCGCGCAATCATCAAAGGCTTTTTTTTTTACTTTTAAAAGCATTTTTTCTAAAACCTCTTTGGCCGAAGAGATTGTAAAAAATGCTTTTAAAAGCCTCTGACGATCAGGCAACTCAGCTGAGATCATCAGAGGAGCCTTTTAAAAGAATTTTTACTACAACCTCTTCAGCTGAAGAGGTTTTAAAAGCCCCTGATGATCCCAGCTGAGCCGCGCAATCATCAAAGGCTTTTTTTTTTACTTTTAAAAGCATTTTTTCGGCAGAAGGAAAAATGCTTTTAAAAGTTTTTTTTAAAAAAGGGTTTAATCCCCTTTCAGGTGCATCTCTCCACTCGCAAAACTTCCTCCAGGAAACGCAACAGCCCAGCAGGGTTTCTATGACTTGTGAGGGTCATACAACAGCCCAGAGGAAGAGAGCAGGCTGGATAGGCTCTCAGTGCCCTGGCATTAAACCCTATTGTTGAAAAATGCTCCCCCCCATCCCGGCCAGGCCTTTGCACCCAGGTCAAAAAGCCCCCACCTACCTCAGTGAGAAAGATGGCAAACTCCTCCGGGAGGATCCAGGAGCGGGGGTAGAAGTTATACTCTTCGGGGAAAAGCTCCTGCATTGTCCTCATGGCACGACTCAAGTTGACCTTCCGTGCCATTTCAGTCATGCCTGGTGGGGAGAGGAGGCCGTGTGGGCAAGGGCAGAGGCACCACTGAGGTGCCTCAGCCCAGAATGCCCAGCCAAGTGCCAGAGAAGACGGGCCGGAAAGCCAAGATGCTCGCCTCCAAGGGGCCGTTCCCAGCCTTGAGATTCCATCTCTGCCTTAACAGATGGACTGTGGCTTCTATGCAGTGGTGAAATCCCAATTTTTTTACTACTGGTTCTGTGGGCGTGGCTTGGTGGGCGTGGTGTGGCTTGGTGGGTGTGCCTTGGGCGTGGCAGGGGAAGGATGCTGCAAAATCTCCATTCCCTTCCCACTCCTGGGAGAAGGATATTGCAAAATCCCCATTCCCTTCCCACTCCTGGGAGAAGGATATTGCAAAATCCCCATTTCCACCCCTCTCTGGGGCCGGCCAAAGGTAGTATTTGCCAATTCTCCAAACTACTCAAAATTTCTGCTACCGGTTCTCCAGAACCTGTCAGAACCTGCTGGAATTCATCCCTACTTCTATATCCTTTTATTACTCTTCCTTGCTGCCCAACCTATTCATTCTATTTTACTATTTTATCGAATGTTTGCCTGTTTAAGTAACCTTATCAACTGCCCAAAGGATCCATTAAGCTGATCAACTTAATGATGACACATTAAACATATTGAATGTTAAAAGTTCTATGTCGGGGAGCTGCAACCCCTGCCGTCCTATTGGGTAGGAGGGCGATTTCATTTCTCTGAAGTGAAAATCCCAAACCTACTTAACAGGGATTAAACTTTCGTAGCAGAATGAGCTTCTAAATTTGCAAGTTTGTGCCACCAGGGTGGAAATGTGCAGAGCCCAATTTATCATTTATTGATCAGTGTGATATTAAAAGATTCCCCTGCTTTTCCAAAGTACCCAAGAACGGGACTTGGTTCCTGCTGAAGATTTTCTTCGGACCAAGTGGCTCAGGCTTTGCAGCCGGGAGAGGAAACAGCCCCAGAATTTAATTACACTTGGAAGGAGCAGCTTTTTTGCCAATTTGATCCCAGGGAAGGCCTTTTTATAGATCCTGGTATAGCACAATAAAGCAGAGGCAGGAACAGTGATGAGCCAGTAACGTGGCCCTTCCTTAGCTGGATTCAGGAAGAGATTAATGGTAAATCAGGGAGCTTTAAGAAGTTTAATAGCCCCAATTTCAAGGAAAGGTTGTGTTAAATTCCTCGGTGCTTAAAAGAAAATAGCCCATCGGAGAAATCTCTCTTGGCAGAATAAAAAGACAGGATGGCTTTGACTGGTCCACTGAGGGATGCCTCGGTTTTTCAGCAAAATCAAGTAGCAGCAAATATTTATTAGCTGCACAGAGTCCCTGATTTATTTGGGCACGGCTTTCACCCAGAAATCAACTCCATAACCATAGTATTTCAGTCTGTTCCATTAAAATATGCTTCCGCCACAAAAACCAAGAACCAAAAGACTTTGGAGAAGGAACACAATTCAATGATGGGCATTTAAAACACCGAGAGGTGCTCTTGATGCCCTCTGAGCTGGGTTGTTTTCTTGCAAACGTTTCACTACCCAACTAGGTTACATCATCAATGCTAGAAGGGAGTGGGGTTTGCTCTCTGTCCTAGCACTTGCCCACTCCCTTCCTGCACTGATGATGTTACTTAGTTGGGTCATAAGACGTCTGCAAAACAGCAACCAAGCTCAGGGAGCATCAAGGACCTCACAGTTCAACCCTGAGCTATAGATATTTTCCTGTATTGTTATTTAAAACATTATAAGAAATACTTTCTCCCCTCTTGAAAATGATCAGCGGGAAGTTCATCACAGACCTAAGTCAAGGGTTATGAGAGAAGGGCCGGCAATCGGCTCTTAGACTATATTTGACTAGACTAAATATTACATTCTTTTAGACTAAACATTCCTATTTTTGATGAAGGCGCTAAGGAAGGAAGGCCAACAGACATGGGAGCTCTGCAGGCATCCGACTTTTCAGAGGATCCCGGCAAGAGCCAAGGGTGAGGTGGGCATTTTGGCATCGTTTTTGCAAAGACAACCAACCCCAGTTCTCATCACAGGTCAAGTTACCTGGAAATTTGTTGACTTGTCCCGAATAAATGACATTGTCGTGAAAGGAGACAGCGTGCCAATAGATGTCGCAGGGCAAACGGCGACCAAACGGAAACTGCAGGAGACAAAAAGAGATCACTTAGCCGGGAGTTCCCTGGGAATACAGGCATATTCCTTGGGCAAAGATGGTCTACAGAAGAGGGAGATATTTTGCATTGTTCCTCTCTTTTCTTCCTTTTTCTAAAAGAAAGAAAAGCATCAAAAACCTCAGCTTTATCAACAGCCAGCTCGGGAGAGAGAGCAAACAATTAATTAGCACGCTAATTGGGCACCTGCTTTCATTCTCCCCTGCTTAATGGGGAACGGTGGCACCCACAACTGACAACAACAGCCACAGAGAAGGGGGATCTGTGACTCACTGCCTGATGCCTTGAGTGGGTGGGTGGGTGGGTGGGTGGAGGGGAGCGAGGTGGGCAGGGGAGACCTGCGAAAAATCTGTTTGGAGGGAAACAAGCCAGCAACAGCGCAGCTCTGCTCCCACTCCTCCTCTTCCTCTGCCCCCTGGGCAAATGGAATGCAATTGGGTGCGTGTGTGTCTCGTGCCCCCAACGTGCTATGCCTTCCAGGCGTGTTAAGCCCCCACCTTCCATCCTTCCCCACGGGCATGGGAGCCAGTAGTTCAACACACCTGGAGGACACCGGATTGGGAGAGGCTACAAGGGGAAAAAACCCTGGCACGGAGAGGGGGGGAAGGGGGCCTGGAAAACAGATAAGTGGGGTGAAGGGCCCTCTATCTGCAGGGATGCAGCTCCTCAGGACCTCAGCCAATCTGCCTCTCCCAGACTGAGACAGTGAGCAAGATGCTAACAGAACCCCTATGTTGTGGTCCGCCAGCATTCTGCGGAGCTGGCAACGGAGTCGGACAGCGATGAGGCTCAGGAAGAGCGTGGGCCAGTCCTGGAGGCTGGGAAAGGCCCGGATAAGGGCTCTGCGTCAGAGGCTGAGGTGGGGCCAGGGCCATTGGGGAGTGAGGTGCGGACTCCAGAGCCTCCAGAGGCTGACAGTAGTGAGGCAGAGGAGCAGGAGGAGCCTGTTCCTAATGCACGCATGAGAAGAGCTGCCAGAAGGCAAGAGCAGCTCAAGCAAAGAGGATGACTCTGGAGTAGGGCCAAGAGATGATTGGCCCCTCCCATAAGGCTTAAAAGACCAGCAACGGTGTTTGGGCTCTTTGCTGGAAAACAACGTTGATATCTTTGTCTTGCTGCATTTGTTTCTTATCAGCATCTTCTGAACTTTTGCCAAGAAAGGCCTTTGGCAGTTTGCCTAATTAAACCAAGGTTGGTGATAAGACTGAGGAATTGTGTTGGGAAGAATTTGCTTTGATTTAGTTTGGACTACGCTGAGAATGAGTTAATTCTCTTTGATTTGTGAGTTGTGTACACAGAGATTGTTTTCTTTCTTCCTTCCATGGGAAAAATACCCCAGACAGAAAGGGAGAGTTGGAGGTTCAAGACACAGAAAGGAAAAACAGCATCCATATAACCCCACAGCAGTAAATACGCATCGATGAAGTGTTGATGTAACATGAGGACTAGATGCTTGAGTTTACAAAGAAAAAAAGAAGCCGAAAGCCTCACCCTTTCCAGGCATGCTTAACGTCAGAGGAGTGTGTGATGCAGAAAATTGCCACAGTGCAATGTACAAATGAATGGCCATCATTTCTCAAAGTAACCCACAGGGCCAAGGGGTATTTTGTGCAAGCGATGCGATACTCACAGATTGCCTTTCGCAAGGCACGAGCCCCCTCTCCTGGCCACAGAGCCCAGGATCTGAGAGTTAAGGCTGGGGGGGCGGTTGTCTCTGAGCTAATTATGCTAATTCCTTGATAACACCCTGCACAGCCCAGTGGAGAAGGAAGGTGTCACCTTGTTGCAAAAAAGGATTTGGATTTGTTGGGGGGGGGGCCTCTCAGAAGTGCCATCCCTGGGATTAGCACAGATACAGCCTTGGCTTCTGCTCACACCTTTGCAAGGGATTTTTGGAAGCCAATCACTCACACATCATGTTAGCACAAAATCCTGTCTTAGCCAGATTTATTTCTGCTTCACTCTCCAATGTCTTCTACAGAGGAATGATGGAGTCTGTCATTTGCACCTCTATAACTGTCTGGTTTGGTTCTGCAACCCAACAAGACAGACACAGACTTCAGAGGATCATTAGAACTGCAGAAAAAACCATGGCTACCAATCTGCCTTCCATGGAGGACCTGTATACTGCACGAGTCAAAAAGAGGGCCGTGAAAATATTTATAGACCCCTCACATCCTGGACATAAACTGTTTCAACTCCTTCCCTCAAAAAGACACTATAGAGCACTGCACACCAGAACAACTAGACACAAGGACAGTTTTTTCCCGAAGGCCACCACTCTGCTAAACAAATAATTCCCTCAACACTGTCAAACTATTCACTAAGTCTGTACTACTATTAATCTTCTCATCGTTCCCATCACCAATCTCTTTCCACTTATGACTGTATGACTGTAACTTTGTTGCTTGTATCCTTACTATTTATATTGATATTGTTTCCTGATTGCTTAATTGTAGCCTATGACTATCATTAAGTGTTGTTGCTAGCAAGGGCCAAAATTCTTCATTGCCAAACACTGATATTACAGCCCAGTTTCCTGATTCTGCCCCGAACCTTGATTTCCCCCCCCCTTCCCCCTTCCTAAAGAGCTTAGGAAAATTGGGAAACCAGCCTAGGAGCGCTCAAACTCAAAGCTTCCGTTTTTTTCTTTTTCTTGTGGCTCCATTGAGGTATTCTGAGAAAAGCTGTGTGGCTGCCTGGGTCCCTGGAAGTCGTCATTTAAGGAAAGACGGAAAAGACAGGATTGGGGATCTGGGCAGCCCAGGGCCAGCTTCTGGGGCTCAAAAAGTAGCCCTCAAGAGAAACCATCCTCCAAGCAGCAAGCCCACCCAAAAGAGTCCTCTGACTGGGAGAGACCAAGGCCTGCTGGGATTCCAGCCTTGCACTGCTCTAATGGTTGGGTTCTTGGTCTGGGCACAAACCTGGGCACAGGCCACCCAGCAAAAGAAGCCCAGGAAGCCCCCCTTCCCCCTCCCAGCAGCCCTGTGCCTAGCCTTGCCTGCAGCCCTGGTTGTCAACACCACAAAGGCTCTTCTGGCTCCACTCAGTGATGTCACAAACAGCTCTGGGGATACTGGGAAGGAAAAGGAGGGATGGGAGCTGCAGGAATGGCGGGGGAGGGTCCCTGAAGACTTCAGAGGAGAGGAGGGTGAGCCTTCCCAAGTCAGCCCCTCCAGAGGCTTGGGACTCCCACTCCCGTCACATCCAAACCAGCCCAGCCCAGGGCGCGGGAGTCCTTCAGAACCGCTCCGACTAGCCTCTTCTTATTGGATCTGAGCACAGCCCACCCCCCTCTCCTCAACGTCGGGGCTCCGGTGGGCTTCCCTGCCCCGCATCGAGCTCCCCAAGCAGCCCGCGCGCCTTGCGCTCCACCTCTGCTCCGCGCCTACCTCCTTCCAGCGCAGTTCGCGCAGGCTGAGCTTGAGCGCCTCGAGCGAGGTGCGCGCCTTGGAGCTGTCCACCGTGACCGAGCGCGCGCTGCGGCGAGGGCGAGGGCGCGGGCGCGGGCGGGACCGGGGCGGGATTGCGGGCGCGACCCCGCCGGCAGGCTCCTTGCCCTCGCGCGGCGGCTCCTGCGCGCTGCCCCCGCCGCCTCCTCGCAGCCCGGCCTGGCCCCGCGGCGCGGCGCTCGGCCCTCTCCGTGGCGAGGAGGAGACGACCCCCGCCGTCCCGGGCCGGCCCGCCTTCTCTTCGGCTCCGGCTTGGGCAGCGGGCGGCGGCGGCGGCGGCGGCGGGGGCGGCGGCTCCATCCCACCGGCGGCGGCTCCTCCTGCTCCGGCTTCTCCTCCGGCCGTTGCGCCCCCGCCGCCACCGGGCGCCGGCAGGGACTGAGCATGCTCCCCGGAGCTGCCCCGCGCCCCGGCCGGCGTCGCCCTTGGTTGCCCGGACGAGGCAGACGCGCAGCTCCGCGCGCCGCCCGCTCGTCCCTCTTTGGGCTCGGAGCCCAGGCAGCCGCGCCGCGGGGAGGTTGAGGCAGGAAGCCCGGGGGGAGCCCGGAGTCCCTCGGCCGCTTTGCCCAGTTGCGGCTCCCGAAAAGACCTCGCCCCGATGCCTGCAGCCCTGCAAAACGGCCCGTGGCCCCGCTCTTGGCCGTGGAGATGGCGAGGGGCAGAGCGAGCCCAGTGGGGAGGTGCTGGCGTTGTCCCTCGCTGCCCTTGGCACAACTGACGTGGCGGGATATAAATTCAAATTAAAAAAAAGAAAGAATGTTTGTGTTGCTGCAGAGAGTCTCCCCCTTTGGGGTCTTTCTGTGTGGGTCAGAGGGGAGGAGAAATTCTGACTTGGGGTCTGCTATCAGTTTTGGAAGGCAATTTTCTTTTTGCTTTTTAACTGCCACATATTTTAGCTGGGGAAGTTGGGGGGGGGTTGTTGTTAGAGCGGTAGAAAGTTAGTCATAACAATATTCCGTATTCAAGGACATCCTGCGTCTGATGTAGAAGATTGTGTCCAAGATGAGTGTGAAGAGTTGATCGGACAATGGGATGAACTTGTGGGTGTGGGGCAGGGCTGTGAATTGTCAACTGGGTGTGGAAAACCTGGAAGCTTTCAGTTTCGGGTTTTCCCAGCTGTGCCAACATGACATCTCTAATAAATTGGAACTTTGAGGAACCTCAAGCCTCAGAGCTTTATTTCGTTCGGGGTGTTCCTTGGAACACTTCAGCCTCCCGGTGTGGGGCTTTGGGCAAAGGCTGGAGGGAAGTGCCACTGGTGGCCAAGAGCAGGAGGACCTTGTTCCAGTGGGACTGCATCATGGCCTGGAACTGGCTGACCATCTCAGCCACTGAGCCTCCAGGCGCCTGTACCTGGCTTTGCACTTCTGCAGGTCTTCGCTCTGCATGGAAAGCCTATGCTCCTAGTCCTCAGTGAGGTGCTTCTGCTGAGCCTCCTCAGTCAGATCCAATTTGAATTGAGCTGTTTTGCCAACTCTTTCTCTTAGCTCCAACTCCTGCTTCCTGTTGGGGCCCTAAGGAGCCTGGGTGGGGAGGGGAGGGGTGAATAGAGGCTAACAAGGCACTCCTCGATGTGAGTGACATTGAGTTGGCCACGCCCACCCAGCCGGTCATTAGGCAGATTATATTAGTGGTCCATGGGATTTAAAACGATGAATTTAGTGGTCCCTGAGGTCTGAAAGGTTGGTGACCCCTGTTCTAGAAAGTCCAAGTCACCCACAAGGATTCTAAGGGGCAACTTCTTCCAAATAAGGTCGTCCATGTTTGCTTCTCGCAGCTATCCTCTCCCCTTCTCTTCAGCCTCCAAGCCCACATCTTGGGAAGGGGCCAGCTTGCAACGTGCTTGGCAAGGCGTCAACTGCACCGAGCCCCTCTCACATCTGGGCCTTGGAGCCGTCACACTCACCCAGCCACCTCTGCAGACAATGGAGGGGGGACGGGGGGGAATGGACCTTCTCAAGCTTCCACTTGCACACATAGGAGAGTGAAGGAGAGAAACTCAATTCGCCAATAAAGATATTCCCGACATCCCTGTGAATTATCCCTTTTCAGGCCTGGAAAAGGCTCCAGCCAAGAACAGGAACGGGGAAGACCTGTAGATGGTGCTGCAGCAAAGTGACTTCCAAAAGGCGGGGCCTTCCCCAGCTCTCTCATTCCCTCCCCCGCCCTGGAGTAAGTAACAAGGAGGGTAAAACCGGAACCCGGAACGGCCTCCATGGCCCGGAAGAAACAGGGCATTGAATCAGGTTTGAGGGAGGGTAAAAAGAGAAACTGGCCTTTCCTCTAAGCTGTGTTCACCCAGCTTTTCCAGGTCAGTTCAAGAGTCCACCGTGGTGTTTGCATAACCAGCTTGATTAGTGGTAAGGGTGCAAATTCCATACCTGGGTTAATTCCGTAACCAGGTTAATTGTGCCATGCAAAGGCCGCCCCTGATAGTTTTGGATGCTAAGTGTCGGTATTGTATCGAGATACCTGCTATTTTATGCTTCGTGGGTTTTTTGTGGGTGGTTGTTTTTTTGGTGCTATCGAAGTAATAGGGGTTTTTTTAGTTTGTTTTTGAAGAGTTGAGTAACATCTTCCAACAAAGACACTGTGTCTCCTGCAGGCCTCCAGAGGACCTCACCTGGGCAGGCATGCCGAGAGGAGAAAACCTCCATGGCTGGACCCCTGAATCTGAGAATAGAATAGAATAGAATAGAATAGAATAGAATAGAATAGAATAGAATAGAATAGAATAGAATAGAATAGAATAGAATAGAATATACGTTCATTAAGAATCATAAGGTACAACACTTAATGATAGTCATAGGGTACAAATAAGCAATCAGGAAACAACCAATCTCAATATAAATCATAAGGATACCAGCAACAAAGTTACAATCATACAGTCGTAAGTGGGAGGAGATGGGTTGTGGGTACTCCATCAGTGGAGGCTTTTAAGACTGGACAGCCATTTGTCTGAAATGGTGTAGGGCCTCCTGCTTGGGCAGGGGGTTGGACTAGAAGACCTCATGGGTCCCTTCCAATTCTATTATTCTGTAAACTCGGGTTCTTGTTCCCTTTCTTTTACTGTTCAGTTGATGGTGCTATTTGTCTGGAATGGAATAGAATCTCCTACTTGAGCAGAGGGTTGGACTAGAAGGCTATTACGATGGATTGATCACATTAATCGTAACAATGGGGATATTTTTACCTTCAAGATGCCATTCTTTAGCGCTCTTGTTGCTAGCAAATCACGAAGACCTTGGTTTCTTTTCTCCCCCCTCCCTTTTTTTTTTTAAAAAAAAAATTCTGCAGGCAATGTTTGCAACTTCCAGACCGGTTCCAGGTTTCACGCAATATTGTGGCACAAACATCTGGATGATGCCTGCAGAAGCAACAGGCCTCAGGTAGCCCATCTTCTACTTGATTTTAGTTTGTAAGCGAAAGAGTGGAGATGTTTTGCTAAACTGGGTTAAAGTTTAGCAAACTTTCTGAGAATTTTTTTTTTAATCCAGGTTCATTTGTTCCCATTTTCCAAAGCCGTCGTGTAGGTCAATCTCTAACCCAAAAGCAGAGAGAAAAATGAGAACCCAAAACATTGTGTTGTCTCTTGGATGTAGGTGAAGTCTAGAAGATACATAAATTAAATTTTGGATTCTTTACCCTGCTCAATCCAGAAACAACATCGTATTGGATTGGAGTCGTACCTGCTTAACTCAAGCACTGATGCTGAGTAGGACAAACATTTGTAATTGGTTCATCTCATGCATCAATCCTCATAGGTAACTTGAGGTGGACCAATCACAAATGATGGTCCTGGTCTTCATCTGTGGTTGCACTGGCAGGGCAGTTGAGTAGATAAGGCTGGATGCATAGTGCTAAGAAGCTCCAAACTTTTGTAATCCAAATTTTTGTAATCCAAAAGATTGTAATCCAAAGGTTTACAAACAAATTTTGGGGTTAAGCTGATTCTCTTTTTTAATTCTACTCTTTTTTAATGTAAAGGGTGGTCAAAGCTGTAATAAAAAAATTTGATTTGACTTGCCTTGCTTTGGCATGACTTGACTTCTAATTGACTCGACATTTTACTTGACTTTTACTTGACTTCTTGACTTTTACTTGACTTGACATAACTTGACTTTTCCTTGAATTCTTCTTGACTTGACTTTTATTTGATTTATACTTGACTTCTTAACTTTTACTTGATTTCTACTTGAGTTTTACTTGACTTATACTTGACTTCTTGACTTGACTTCTAGTATACTCAACTTGACTTTGACGTGACTTGATTTTTATTTAACTTCTTGATTTTACTTTGACTTGACTTATACTTTTACTTGACGACTTATACTTGACTTCTTGACTTAACCTGACCTACTTGACTTAACGTATACTTGACTTCTTAACTTTTACTTGACTTTTATTTGACTTAACTTATACTTGACTTGATTTTGTCTTGACTTTGACTTCACTTTGACTTCACTTTGATTTGACTTCTTGACTTGACTTCTAGTTTACTCAACTTGACTTGATTTTTATTTGACTTTTTCTTGATTTGACTTTGACTTGGGTTGACTTGACCTTGACTTCTTGACTTGACTTATAGTTGACTCAACTTGACTTTTACTTGGGTTGACTTCACTTTTACTTGACGACTTGACTTGACTCCATGACTTATACTTGACTTCTTGATGACTTGACTTATACTTAACTTCTTCTTGACTTGACTTCTTCTTTACTTTGACTTGAGTTCTTGATTATACTTGACTTTTACTTGGCTTGACTTGACTAACTTAATGACTTGAATTTTACTTGACTTGATGACTTATACTTGACTTCTTTACATGACTTTTACTTGGGTTGACGTGACTTTACTTGGGTTGACTTGACTTTTACTTGACTTCTACTTGACTTCTGTTTGACTTGTCTTGATTTTTACTTAACTTGAAGAGGTTTCTTGTGAGGATCTTCCATCCATGGACCATTTATCCAGAACTTTTCATTAACGACAATATTTTTCTTTGATGTTCCAGGTACCTGCAAACCTTATGTCATTTGAGTAACCTGCTCCAGTGTGCGGTATAACGTCCAGTGCCAAACTGTAAGATGGGAAGATGGGTTTCCATTGAAGCAAGGAGGAAAGATTTCAGAGCAAACCAGCTGTCTCTCCCAGAGCAACTTCAGCACTTTTCTACATAACTTGAAAGTAATTATGATACAGCTTCTAGAAACAGAAATGTGAATGTTATCCTTGGGACAGGATCTAACTCACTGCACTGATAAAGAGAGGATTTGGACTGTTTGGAGATGCAGCCTGACCCATCAAAGGATCCTTGGGTCCTTAACACTAGCCATGGAAGTCCCGACGGCTGTGGATTTTTGTCCTGCCACAAATTTACCTGTCACATCTCTGCAGATGTTTTTTTTTAACTGCTCTTTTTACGGTCAAGCTGCTTTATGTGACTCAAGAACTTTTGCCCATGTTGGGTTTACACTTATTTCTAATGCACAAAACAACAAACATTTGACAGTGTTAACTTGCTGCAGAGGGTCAACTTGAATAGAACGTTGTGAAACAACATTTTTATAACTTTAAGTGCATTGAGCTGCTTCGCCCTGTGGCTGCCTCAGATTTTTGTATCAAACTTAGGGAACACGACTGACATCCCGAACCGAAGCTATTTGGGAAATGTGTATTTTGGCACAAGATAAAAAAAATATCACCTGTAATTTTTCTGTTTGTAACTCATAATTAATTGTGCTGTATTTTGCGGTGGTTGTTTTGCTTTGTTGTTTTTTAAGTTAACTGGAGGTACCGCTAGCAACGAAGGGACTAATTGCTGCTGAAATACGGTCAGTTTTAAGGCTTCTTCTGGGTAACTTCATCCCAAAGGAAAGATTTGCCTTAAATTGTTTGGCTTGAGAGGCTGAGCAAGGTGGGGGAGAGCTGTTCATCCAAAATGTCCCGCTGGGCGAGCTTCTCCTACATCCCCCAGGTTGGTTCTAGAACTGGGCGCACGTGTGGATATGTCTGTGCTCCAAGGGAGGTTATTTATTTATTTATTTTGCCTTGGACATCTTCACCTACCCTGTCCAGCCCCGGACAAGTCGCCCTGTGGGACTGACCGCCGTTTTAGCCATTTTGGGGAATATGGTCCCCGTCCATTGATTTCCACGATGACAATTCGTGTAGCAACATTCATTCTTCTTAATTTATTAGCTCCTGTAAACCTAGTGCCAAAATGCATGGTGGACTGGTTTTTCTGGGTTTTTTTCTTTTTTTCTCCCCGCCCCCCCAACTAGCACTCGATGGAGGCCAAAACCATAAATGTCCAGTTTTCAGACGTTTTGGCCTTTGTGGTATCAGCCCATTTCTAGATTTTGGTTTCATTCCTTGGTGAGACATTTGCACTATTTTATTTTATTTTTCCTCCCTCACGTCCCTTTTAGCCATATTTCCTGCATGGCATTTTATTGTAAAGGCCTTTTCTCTCCCAACCTTGTGAATTGTCTCCTTCCAGATAAACTATGGACGTTTTCACCCTCCTGTGGAAGTCTTTTTAAGTTTTGTTTTGTTTTTTTCTTCTGGCAAAAGTATTTTGTTACCTCAGTCTTCTATTGGGTTGCTGTATTTTTTCAGCTTCTTACATTGGTAATAACTGTCTCAGTAAATAAAGCAAAAACTTTAATGTAAAAAAAATGGCTCATTTTTTCTTCTTCTTTGTTCTGATCGATGATAAAGCTATACAGTTCAACCTGCCCTCCTGCACCTTCCCAGGGGCTGCCTGGTGGTCCAGAACCCCCAGTCCAATTTCTATACCCTTCTGGCACGGGGCCAAGTCCCATCAAGGGCAGCTGTGTCACAGGGAGACCTCATTGTACCTTCCCCATGGCCTTGCCTTGGCCCCCAGTTAAAGCAGGTAGCCTGCCTCCTGCCTGCCTTCCCAGACTCCCAGGGGCTTCCCGGTGGTCCAGAACCCCCAGTCCAATTTCTATACCCCTTCTGGCACAGGGCCAGGTCCCATCAAGGGCAGCTGTGTCACAGGGAGACATTGTCATGTCTTCCCCATGGCCTTGCCTTGGCCCCCAGTTAAACCAGGTAGCCTGCCTCCTGCCTGCCTTCCCAGACTCCCAGGGGCTTCCTGGTGGTCCAGAACCCCCAGTCCAATTTCTATACCCCTTCTGGCACAGGGCCAAGTCCCATCAAGGGCAGCTGTGTCACAGGGAGACCTCATTGTGCCTTCCCCATGGCCTTGCCTTGGCCCCCAGTTAAACCAGGTAGCCTGCCTCCTGCCTGCCTTCCCAGACTCCCAGGGGCTGCCTGGTGGTCCAGAACCCCCAGTCCAATTTCTATACCCCTTCTGGCACAGGGCCAGGTCCCATCAAGGGCAGCTGTGTCACAGGGAGACCTCATTGTGCCTTCCCCATGGCCTTGCCTTGGCCCCGTTAAACCAGGTAGCCTGCCTCCTGCCTGCCTTCCCAGACTCCCAGGGGCTTCCTGGTGGTCCAGAACCCCCAGTCCAATTTCTATACCCCTTCTGGCATGGGGCCAGGTCCCATCAAGGGCAGCTGTGTCACAGGGAGACCTCATTGTGCCTTCCCCATGGCCTTGCCTTGGCCCCCAGTTAAACCAGGTAGCCTGCCTCCTGCCTGCCTTCCCAGACTCCCAGGGGCTTCCTGGTGGTCCAGAACCCCCAGTCCAATTTCTATACCCCTTCTGGCACAGGGCCAGGTCCCATCAAGGGCAGCTGTGTCACAGGGAGACCTCATTGTGCCTTCCCCATGGCCTTGCCTTGGCCCCCTTAAACCAGGTAGCCTGCCTCCTGCCTGCCTTCCCAGACTCCCAGGGGCTTCCTGGTGGTCCAGAACCCCCAGTCCAATTTCTATACCCCTTCTGGCATGGGGCCAGGTCCCATCAAGGGCAGCTGTGTCACAGGGAGACCTCATTGTGCCTTCCCCATGGCCTTGCCTTGGCCCCCAGTTAAACCAGGTAGCCTGCCTCCTGCCTGCCTTCCCAGACTCCCAGGGGCTTCCTGGTGGTCCAGAACCCCCAGTCCAATTTCTATACCCCTTCTGGCACAGGGCCAGGTCCCATCAAGGGCAGCTGTGTCACAGGGAGACCTCATTGTGCCTTCCCCATGGCCTTGCCTTGGCCCCGCTAAACCAGGTAGCCTGCCTCCTGCCTGCCTTCCCAGACTCCCAGGGGCTTCCTGGTGGTCCAGAACCCCCAGTCCAATTTCTATACCCCTTCTGGCACGGGGCCAAGTCCCATCAAGGGCAGCTGCATGTGCCTGTTTGCCTTGGCCCATTGCCTTGCCTTGGCCACCAGGTAGTCTACCTCCTGCCTGCCTTCCCAGGGGCTGCCTGGTGGTTCTGGACCATGTGTCAGCATCCCAAGTAATGCACTCATTGAAAGCAGAACTCCAAGACAGATAGATTCATCGATTGATATGTTTATTGGATACATCATACTGGCATGAAACTGATGAAAACCAACTTTGAGACTTCCTGCGCTTTTCAGCTAATAAAAAGTGATTGTCTCGTTTCCTTGGTTACTCCACTCCACCTTTTTACTCCACTTTTGACTACAAAACCCCAGTTATGTATTTCCCCCCACTTCCCTAGCCTTTCTTCTGCCTTGTGGCAACCCTGAAGCATCAAAGATGGCCTCAGCCAGGTTCGCTTCAGGGTTGACACCAAGCAAGCCCGGTGTAGCCTGCCCCCTGCCTGGCTTCCCTGCCTCCTACCCAGGGGATGTCTGCTGGTCCAGGACCCCCACTGTTGGATACGTCCTACCATACCTGAAGCTCGTGCTTCTAACCCCCACAAGTCTTCCTGATCAGCTCTGCTTCCACGGGAGGCCCTCAATTCCCAGGTGGTTCTACAAAAGTTCAATAGTCCTAGTCTTAGTTGTTCTTCAGCTGTCCCAGCTTTGTGGCGGCCATCTTTAGATGGAAGGACTCTCTAGTTCAGATGAAGTTTTTTCTCCTTTTCTTGGTCCTCCAGTCACCGACATCCTCTCTGCCGTCCGTTTCTCAGGCTTGGTCAGCGTTTGCGGATCAAAATGTCCCAGCTATCCTTCCAACGTAGAGCTTGTAACTCAGATTTTAAGAGTGCCGGTTCTCCGTAGGTGAGGCAGCTGAACATGTGGTACGTAAGGTAGACGGAAGACATCCAGGCCACCACCAAAGCACTGTGCATGCTCTTGGAAAGCTTGGATCTGTGGGAGAGAAAAAAGAGACACACATAAAAAAGGAGATTGCGGTTCTAGAAAGAATGCAGAGAAGAGCAACCAAGATGATTTGGGAGGCTAAAACAGAGGAAGAACGGTTGCTGGAATTTGGTAGGTTTAATTTAATGGAAAGAAGGACTAGGGGTGACATAACAGCAGTTTTCCAATATTTGAGGGCGCTGCCACGAAGAAGAAGGGGTCGACCTATTCTCCAAAGCACCTGAAGGCAGGACACGATCTTCAAAGATGGAAGATCTTCAGAGAGAGAGAGATCCAACCTAGAACTAAGGAAGAATTTCCTGACAGTGAGAACCAATTAGCCAGTGGAACGGCTTGCCACCAGAAGTTGTGGTTGCTCCATCACTGGAGGTTTTTAAAAAGAGACCGGACAGACACTTGTCTGAAATGGGATAGGGTCTCCTGCTCGAACAAGGGGTTGGACTAGAAGACCTCCAAGGTCCCATTCCAACTCTGCTATTCTGTAAAACGTGCTAGCTCAAAGATGAAATAAAATTCGCTCTGCCTCTTGTGTGAAACCCAACCTCTCTGCTTCTAAGACCTCCTACCTAATGGGCACACAGCTAGGACCACACCCACACAGGATGTTGCAGCACAGTACTCAGGATGTCACAGCACTAGAGCTCAGGATGTTGCAGCACAGCCCATTACCCAGGTCATTAAGACTAATGGGCACACAGCTAGGACCACACCCACACAGGATGCTATGAAACAGCTGACCAATCTGCAAACATCAACTCCATCAACCAATCAAGATGTAACAAGACTGCCAACCAACCCTCTTACAGCAACAAAGCCAGGACTCCCCACCTCCCCACCAGTATTTATAGTGAGATGGCAGCTCTGATCATGCTTTGCTCGCACAAGCACGAAGCCGAAAGCACCAGCCTGAAGATGACGAGTGGGACCTCGTCGAAATGTCACCTAGATACTTTCAACCTTACATGGGAAAAAACCCGAATACGCCAAGAGCTACATACACACACACACACACACACACACACACATATATATATCATTGCTCCGAAGCTGATAACACCAGCCTGAAGATGACGAATGAGACTTCGTCGAAATGTCGCCAAGACACTTCCAATTTTACATGGGAGAAAACCTGAATAACCAAAGACCTACATACAGTACAAACACCCGCGAAAACCTCAGAAAACAAATATATATCTATATATATATATCTATATATACACATACATCAATTGTGTTGTAAATGTTGTACCTTGATGAACGTATCTTTTCTTTTATGTACACTGAGAGCCTAGGCACCAAGACAAATTCCTTGTGTGTCCAATCACACTTGGCCAATAAAATTCTATTCTATTCTATTCTATACATACATACATACATATATATATATGTATATATGTATAAGATGGTGGTTAAGCGAGCTTTGCCCCATTTCATGCCACCGTCGTTAAGTGAATCAATGCAGTTGTTAAGCAAATCCAGCTTCCCCCACTGACTTGGCTTGTCGGAAAGGATGCCAAAGGGGATCGCGTGACCCCAGGACGCTGCGCCCGTTGTAGATATGAGTCACTTGCCAAGCGTTCTGAGTTTTGACCATGTGCCCATGGGGGATGTTGCAGTGGTCGTTAAGTGTGAAAAAAGATCAAGGGTCACTTTTTTCCCCCAGTGCAAGTTATACGTTCTAATGGTCACTCAACGAACGGTCGTAATTCAGGGACCGTGTGTGTGTGTCTCTTTGTGTTTTCTTTATTTTGCTTTGCTTCTGAGCTATTATTTTAAAAGCGGTTTTAAGGAATTATTATTAAAACCAAGGAAAGAAGACAGGCGAGGTTCTGTGTTCAGCTGTCCTACCTGCAGAGGAAGTCGCTGGTGTGCTGCAGAACGATGGGGATCAGGAGGATTTGGAAAGTGACGGCCGGCAGGTAACGGGAAAGGAAGAGGTTCTTCTCCATCAGGAAGAAAGGCAGGAAGTTCGCGGCCCATCCGCCCACGCAGATCCCTCCGGCTAGGAGCCACTGCTGCCAAGTCTCTGCAGAGAAACAGGACAGGAAAACAGGCAAGTCAGTTTCTCAGCCGGAGAAAATGCCAGGACGGGGCACAGAGGAGAACAAGAAATGGACCTAGTGTCTTTATACGTTAATTTTTTTTTCAAGATTTACTAGATTTGGGTGAACAAATGCTTGTTGAAAGCCGTTCTGGTCTTTTCATTTTATACAGTTCTGCAGAGGAATGACTGAGTCTGTCATTTGCACCTCTAGAACTGTCTGGTTTGATTCTGCAACCCAACAAGACAGACACAGACTTCAGAGGATCATTAGAACTGCAGAAAAAACAATGGCTACCAACCTGCCTTCCATTCAGGACCTGTATGCTGCACGAGTCAAAAAGAGGGCTGTGAAAATATTTACAGACCCCTCACATCCTGAACATAAACTGTTTCAACTCCTACCCTCAAAACGACACAAGGACAGTTTTTTCCCAAACACCATCACTCTGCTAAACAAATAATTTCCTCAACACTGTCAAACTATTCACTATGAATACTACTATTAATCTTCTCATCATTCCCATCACCCATCTCCTTCCACTTATGACTGTATGACTGTAACTTTGTTGCTGGTATCCTTAAGATTTATATTGACTATTTCCCTATGACTATCATTAAGCGTTGTACTTTATGATTCTTGATGAATGTATCTTTTCTTTTATGTACTCCAAGAGCGTATGCACCAAAGACAAATTCCTTGTGTCCAATCACACTTGGCCAATAAAGAATTCTATCCACCCATTCCTGCCACTGTCTTATACAAAGAAGCCACAAGGAGCTTGATTTGCACAATGCATTGAGCCAAACTGGCCCCATCCTGGCTTGGTGTAAGGGGGTGACCTGGGCAGCCCTCTCTGGCCTCCCGGGAGCAAACCCAGGGGTGCAGGAAAGAGAACACAACAGCATCTCTCGGCCTTGTGCATTTTGGCCCCATTTAGTCTAACGCCTGTAGAAAACATAAACAACATAGGATGTACTTTAAATTATAGGTTATTATAAATTATAACCCAGGAAATTATATTTCCTGGGTTGGGTTTTGCAGACTCAATTAAATTAAAGCAAAAATGCTTGGATGGAAAAAAAGAAAACAGTCCTGTCTGGTCACGACGATTTTCACTTCCAAGGGCTAAAATGAAAAGGAGATAAATGTTAGTTTCCACGCAAAAGTGGTCTGGATATTTCTTGGCTCCCCAGGAGTGACCTACAAGTAAGCGATCAACGATGGGCAACTTCTCGCAGAATTGTGAGGGAGTCTTCGTCGCAGGCCGCCTTTTCATCAGCGAGGCCTCTAGGAAGGAGTTGACAAATGAAGGGAGGAACAACAGATGAGAGGAACTCAACTTCTGCGCTTAAGCTCTATGACACAACCAAGCTCTATGACACAACCAAGCTCTATGACACAACCGATCACAAAGGGACAAACACTCTGGGGAGGAATGTGCAAACTCATGAGCTCAGTTTGTGTGTTATGACAAACAAGCCCATGGGTTTAAGGGGGAAGCCAAGTGAGGGGCTTCTGGGAACACAATCCGGGTCAACTCCAGGGCAAAAGCAATGAGAGGATGAACTCTGAGGCCCCCAATATGGGGAGGTTAAGGGGCTGGGGTTGCTTTTGACTTCCTACCCCAAACAGAAAAAGCTTCTCCTCTGAAACAGCTTGTAAATTTTGAGCTACTTCTAAAACATTTCACTGAAAAAAAATCATTGCAGGAGACAAAGGGGGGGGGAGGGACTTTGACTTGGGGGCCCTGAAGGGCGTCCCCAAGAAAGATCATGGGGGGGAGGCTGTGGTCCTGCTCAGCCCCCTCTGGTTCTCCTTGAGACCCCCAGCCGGTTCTCCGGGGTGGGACCACGACCCTGCTGGGCTGGTACCATGGACAGCGCTGCGCCCCGGTCTCAGTGCCGGCGGAAAGCCGGCCCGGCTGCCGGGGCGCCTCCGAAGCCGACCCACCGGCCCTTCCCGGAGACCGCCCGCCTCTTCCCCTTCCCGCCTCGCTCCGCCCCGACGTGGCGCATCACACGGGCGGCACCCGGGAGGAGCCACGGCTGCCTGGCTCGCCCCGTCTCCTGGCCGGCCGAGCGCCGCCCTCCTCGCACAACCCGCCGCTGCCTGGGCGCGCGGGGCGGCAGAGCGGCTGGCCGGGCAGGGCAGAGCCGGGGCGGCGATGCGTTGGTGCCGGGCAAGCCTTCGGGAGCCTCGTCCGCCGCCGCCGCCGCAAGATGCCCGGGAAGCTCCAGAACCGCTACAACCTGGTGGACGACGCGGGCGACGCGCGGCTGCCGCTGCACAACGAGGAAGCCTTCCAGCACGGCATCCACTTCCAGGCCAAGGTGAAGGGGGGGAGGGAAGGAGGGAGGGAGGGAGGGGGGGGAGGGCACCCCGCCTGGGCAGCCGAGGGGCCGTGGCACCCCCAGCCTTGCCTGCGGCCGGCCGGCTCCTTCCCAGACGCGCTTGGATCGCCCTGCCGGTACCCCCCCTCGGGCAGCTCTGTCCACCCGAGTCCCGGCAGCCGGGGCCAAGGGAAGAGAGCTCCGGCGCGAGACACCGCCTCTCAGGCCGCGGCTAGCCTGGCACTTAGCTGGATCCGCCTGCGGGCAGCTAGCCGGCCGGCTGCGTCTGGAAAAAGCCGGGTGAGGAGGGGGCCGCACAAGGCAAAAAGGGCAGAGTTGCTTGGTCACTGCTGCACTGGGGACGCCCGATGCGACGAAAAGGCAGCGGAAGTTTGAAATAGAGCTTCTCTCTGCAGCCACAGTCTCCCCTTCTGGGCATCAGGTGCGAAATGAAGACTTATCTAGCAGCTAGTTCCCTCCGAGTTTCCATGCCTAGGTGTGGCCAAAAGAAAAAAGAAAAAAACCCACCTCCATGCGCTGGTCAGATTGGAAAACGTACCACTTCCTCTCTCCCCTCCTTCTCTTGCCATTCGCGGGAGCGGATAATCAGTCAACCCAGACCGGGCAAAAACCTGGTTAATGAGCCCACCCCCAGATGAGTAGCCCACTGTGGTCTTGGTTCCCTGGGTGGAGCCAAGAGATTTTAGTGACCAGGAAGGGGGGCAGAAAAACCAAACAGGTCCACCACGCAGGCTTGATCTGGCTTTGCATAAACTGGTTTGTCCTGTTGGATGCTTTTTAAACCATTATTTTAATGTCCTTAGATTTCAGAGTTTAAATGAGTTGGACGGTTTCCCACAGAATTAATTAGCAGCCTAAATGGCAGGGGAAACCGCCCCCCCCCCCTCCTATCTTGCAAAATTTACCTCTTTCACTTATTTGCTGCAAGACGAGGTCAGCTCCCTGGCTTCGGGGGTCTCTTCGGCTGAAAAAAATGTGGAGGCTTCTCGTTGGCACAGATCTCTTCATCAGCCCCAATGGAAAGGGAGTGGATTCTCCTATGAGAAAAATCTACTGCAAATATTATAACACTGTAGAATCTATATTTTTATCCAAGGGGAGATTTAAAATATATATGGGAAAATTGCTCCCCTAACCAGCAACATTCAAACGCCAGTTTTGCAAAAAGCCAAAATACCAGTTTTTGCTGATTTCGGCCTTATACCCCACCACCAGTTGTTGCAGTAGGTCAGGATGGGCACAATTTGGTATTCACCAAGTTCTCCTCAGGGGCAGAATTTTCAGTGGCCAGTTAGCCAGGCACTGTGGCGTATTTCAGTCTATGCAATCTCGCAGGATCTTTCAATGGGAGTTGAATTTAACCCTGTTGCCAGCAGGTTAGTCTCTCTCTGCCTTGTCCTGATGAAATATTCCTGGGTTTGAAATTTGGGCCGACTTGAGCTGCTTTTCTGAAGATGATTTGATCAGGCTCTGCCTTGATCTCTGAAGGCACCCAGGAGTTTGCTAAATGAGGAAGTGTCTGGAGTGGCCATTTTGGAGGGCAGGGAGGGTGTGTGGGAGAGAGAGAGAGAAAGAGGGAGAGATGCTTTAAATGTCAGGCTTTTCAGCTCCTCACTTCCCAATTGGGCCAAATTCCTTTAGAAAACAAACAACCAGGCTGCCCTTAAATCCTGGGGACCCCACTGACCCTCCCTGCCTCCGTTCCCAACAAAAAGAAAAGCCAACAAGCCCCTCATTTCTCAGGGGGGCAAATGGCCAAGGAGGGTCTCCATCTACAAGAAGCATAAGAGATGGGAAGGGTGGGGGGAACGGGGCAGGACACCAGGTGGGGAGCCATGGATGGGCTTCCCATTTTAAAGCCTCAGGAGATAAAAATATACTGAGTTAGCACTCCAGAGATGAAGAAAAGAAAAAAGCAACAGCAGCAACAGCAGCAGATTTCCTGGCACTTAGGCCTTTTTGGTCTTTAATTAGAACCATTTGAAGGGAGAGGATTTAAAAATAGTGTATGAACGATTATTTACACTTGCAAGTGTCAATTATTGGTTGTTTACATTTGGAAGCATCCAACCCTTGTTAATTGTCTCAATCCTGGAACAAACTGCCCCTATTTCTTTTTTCTTTTTTTAGATTCTTAATTACCTCCTTAAATTTTGTTCTCATCCCGATTTGCAAGCCGGCAGGCCAGGGGTCTCTTTGCTTTAACACAGACAAAGCCTTTTGCAATAGCTCATTTCTCAGCTTGTCCTTGACGTGGTGCTCATCAAATATGCGGGACTACACTACCCTCCAATGGGCAGGCTGCTGGGGAAAAAATAACCGATGGGAGTCCGGCTCTTCTTTGGGACCTGTGAATTCCGCTCTTTTGAGCCACACGTGGCACTGAGTGGCAAGCAAAATTGGGGAGTGGGGCGAGGAGCCTGCACCAATGCCCAGAGGACTGGCAAATCCTGAGGGCAGTGAGGGGCTCCCCATGGGCACCGACGCCCCTTCCTGGGCTTTGGCCCTGGTGTAAATGGCATCCCTCTCTCTCTCTCTCTCCCTCTAGTACATTGGAAGCTTGGATGTGCCAAGACCCAACAGCCGTATGGAGATTGTGGCCGCCATGAGAAGAATCCGGGTGAGTCAGTGCAGCCCCCATCCCCATCTCTCCTCCCCTCCCCTCCCCAACCCCTGAGGCCCTCGGAAGTATTTTCTGTCGGAAAGGGAGGAAGACAGGATGTTCTTTCTCTTCTTCCCAAATTCCTCTCCACAAATGCCACCCCCGCCTTCCTCTCTGAGAAGCAGCCATGCCACCTTCTGCTTGGCCAGGCTCCCGCTGTCTATGCTCCCGAGCCCACGGCTGGCCTCTCTTCCAGAACGGAAGGAAGACGGAGGCCAGGAAAGGCAGCCAGGAACGGAGGGAAGGGCGGAAGGAGGTGGGCGGCCCTTTCAAAAGGCAACTCTGGCCTATTTTCCAAGGGGAGGGTCGCCTTCATTTCCTCCCCAGATCCTCGTGGGTGGTGGGAACCACGGCAGGTGGGCTGCGGGTGTGTCAGCAGCACCTGTTCTGAAAGGAAAACGTGGTCTGCCCACGGCTGTGCTGTGCCACTGTAACCACCAGACACACTTTTGCACTGTCTTGTGACCCAGGCCCAAGTAGGTAGGAGTAGACGCAATCAGTTCAAAAACAGACTTTATTAGAACAACTGAGAATTAAACTCAGTCTCAGTGTCGTCCAAACTAAATCAAAGCAAATTCTTCCCAACAAAATTCCTCAGTCTTATCACCAACCTTGGTCTAATTAGGCAAACTGCCAAAGGCTTTTCTTGGCAAAATTTCAGAAGACGCCAATAAGAAACAAATGCAGCAAGACAAAGGTATCAACGTTGTTTTCCGGCAAAGAGCCCAAATGCCATTGCTGGTCTTTTAAGCCTTATGGGAGGGGCCAATCATCTCTTGGCCCTACTCCCAAGTCGTCCTCTTTGCTTGAGCTGCTCTTGCCTTCTGGCAGCTCTTCTCATGCGTGCATTAGGAACAGGCTCCTCCTGCTCCTCTGCCTCACTACTGTCAGCCTCTGGAGGCTCTGGAATCCGCACCTCACTCCCCGATGGCCCTGGCCCCACCTCAGCCTCTGACGCAGAGCCCTTATCCGGGCCTTTCCCAGCCTCCAGGACTGGCCCACGCTCTTCCTGAGCCTCATCGCTGTCCAACTCCGTTGCCAGCTCCACAGGCTGCTGGTGGACCACAACACATTGTTGATGTGAGCAGGCAAACCAGCAGATACTTGCAGCAGAGGTGTGGCCCACATTGGAGGCGGAGGTGGGAAAAGAGTGGAGAGAGAGGCAGACCACTGAAAGCTTAAGGAGAAACTGCTTTGGTGTCCTCATAAACTGGCCACCTGCCCACTCTGACCCTCACCTCTGCTCAGAACTCTGTCTCCAAGGCCTGAAAGCCGAGTCCTCTCTGGACAGGAAAATAGCCACGAGAACTTCAAGCTCGCAAATCCAATTCACCAGTTGGAAAATCCAACTTATCAAGTTGGGAGAGGCTGAGTAGAAGGGCCAGAGCTGATGTCCTCTAAACACAACCCAGGGGGCCTGTTGGCTGCTGGCACCCTTCTTCTTCTTCTTGGTCACTGTCCAGCTTCTGAACACCTTGCCACTAGTTTTGCAGGATTTAACCTGGTGGATCCTCTTTGCGCTTTCCAGGCCAATTGAACTGGGCTCGCTGTGGTTGGCCTTTAAAACAAACACCCCGCAGCACAAAACCTGAAAAGTCCTTCATGTGGTGCCTACAGTGCTATGCCAGCTTCCTCGGAGAAATGGTTCCAAGGAAAATTCACCGGTGTTTCTCAATCTTGCCCACTTGAAGATGGGTGGACTTCAACTCCCAGAATTCCCCAGCCAACATGGATGGAGTCCAACTCCCAGCATGCTGGTTGTGGACTTCTGAGAGTTGATGTCCACCCACCTTCAAGTGGGCAAGGTTGAGAACCACGGTTTGTAGCCCATCCCTCCCTTGCATCATTTGTTAAGACACGAGTGGGAGGACCATGGAAGGAGGGGGAGGCCAAGTGTCTCCTTATCCTGTGATTCTGTTGGAGGCATCTGGCTGGCTTTTCTAGCAGACAGAAGGTGCCCTATGGATCTTGCAACCAACAGATTTATTATGGCTTGTGCTTCCTTCCTTGATTCATGCGTCACCTTTCGGCTGAGCTGAAGAACAGATTTTTCACTGCAGGGAGAGCAAAATCGAGCATTTTAATCCCTCTTTCACTGATACGTTCAGTGGGGAAGAACCTGTTTTGCCAGAAGAGGGGGGAAAAAAGAATGCAAACCAAAATCCGACTGAGATGCCGCCCACACAGGAGGAGCTGGTTCACAGAAACCAATGATTCAGCTTAGGGAAGTGGGGAAGCAGAACAGACCCAAAGGACGGAGGAAAATGCAACCCTACCCAGTACTGATCCCACAACACAATATCAAAACGATTCCTGCAGCCCAACCTCAAAGGGCAAATGCAGCTTCCTATGGAAGCTCCGAAGGCAAAACTTCTGGTCCCGCTGACCGGCCCAGATTGGATCCTATAGTCTCCACCGCCTTAAAAAAAAACCCCAGGATGTTACGTGGTTGCATGATTGGTGGCACCAACTCTTTGGATGTGCCACCGAACTCCACAATAAACCTGTGATTCCCCCCCACACACACACAGACACTTTCAAGCCAGTCTTTTGCAAAAAGACCTTTGGGAGAAGTTGTCAATGGGAACAGGGGGGTGGCTGGGTGGGGGAGGACTACATGCCCAGCCACGAGGCTAAACGTTTTCTCCTGGTGCAGATGCTGTACCACCCCCACAAAAGTGGGAAAGCTGGAAAGCCTGCAGAGCAGAGATCAAAGGCGGGGGCTTTGCGAGTGAAACCCTCCCTTGGAGAAATCAAGAAGGAGGAAAAGTCAGAAATTGTGAGAGAGAAAGAGAGAGAGAGAGAGAGAGAGAAGGGGAAGAATCAAGCAGAATGCAAATGTGGCTGATAAGAGCTGGTTATGTCACGCTACGCTGTCATTAAAGCCAAGCTAAGCCTGAATTTGAATGTTTTTAAACGGCAAGGCCTCCCTTCAGATTATTATTAGCTGCCTGGAGTTGTCGAGCTTTCTGAGCCGAAATTAAGCTTCCTTCTCCCTGCAAACCCCAAAGCCGCGTCTCCTGACTTGTCACCGATAGCAGCTCCATTCCGACTGGCCTGGAATATTAAGCAAAGGGGAAGCGATGCCCCCTTGGAGCGCCTGGGCACCTGTTCCAGCAGTTTCCCCCCCACTCTTTTCTGACGATGCCACCCGCCCTTTGAATGATGCCCTCCATCTGCCCCCTGTGGCACAGCCGTTCTCTGCATCTCCACCTTCTATGGTGCTGCCAATCTGCCAGTCTGGCGCCAGCCGAGGCAACGACCTTGTTTCTGGAAAACAGGATTCCCAGGAAACCTTTCCCTCTTCGAATGTCACTGCGGTTTTTGATTTATTGATGGTCTGGTTTTCTACATCCCTGACCCAACCAACAAACTGCCCTGAATACAAAGACCAAATCTTGCGGCTCCTAAAAATCAATAGGACGTCTTTGAAACCGGGTTGCGCAAATGTGGAGCCGGAGCAGACGTGTCTTGAGGCCCTGATGAGGCGGGGGAGGGGGGGGCTCCCTTAGAAGCCCCCTCATTTAGGAGCAAAGGAAAACCCGGAACCCGGAGAATTGAAGTGGGGTGTCTGGAACAATTATACCCATTTTCACTCCTCACTCCGCACCTGGAGATCTCCCACTCCGAGTCCTGCAATTCGAAGGGCCATTCCAAGCCGCCCACCAAGGACCCCTTGCTAGGATTAGCCGCAGGGTGGGATGGGGGGGGCCTTCTCTGCTGCGGGTCTGGTCTGCCCCCCAGCATTTGCAATTCCTGATCTGGGAGACAAGGATCTTTTCAGACTCAAAGGCCTCATCTGATGGATGACTCCTCTGCTCTGCCCAGAAGGGGACAAGCAAGGCGTGGGCACAAGGGCACCTGGAGAATAATGATAATAATAATGAGTTCAAAGGGACCTTGGAGGTCTTCTAGCCCAACCCCCTGCCTAGGCAGGAAACCCTACAACACTTCAGACAAATGGTTATCCAACATCTTAAAAATTTCCAGTGTTGGAGCATTCACAACTTCTGGAGACAAGTTGTTCCACTAATTGTTCTAACTGTCAGAAAATTCCTCCTTAGTTCCAAGGTTGCTCCTCTCCTTGATTAGTTTGCACCCATTGCTTCTTGTTCTACCCTCAGGTGCTTTGGAGAATAGCTTGACTCCCTCTTCTTTGTGGCAACCCCTGAGATATTGGAAGACTACTATCATGTCTCCCCTAGTCCTTCTTTTCATTAAACTAGACATACCCAGTTCCTGCAACCGTTCTTCATATGTTTTAGCCTCCAGTCCCCTAATCATCTTTGTTGCTCTTCTCTGCACTCTTTCTAGAGTCTCCACATCGTTTTTACATCGTGGCAACCAAAACTGGATGCAATATTCCAAGTGTGGCCTTACAAGGCCTTATAAAGTGGTATTAATACTTCACGTGATCTTGATTCTATCCCTCTGTTTATGCAGCCCAGAATTGTGTTGGCTTTTTTTGCAGCTGGCTCATATCTAAATGGTTGTCCACTAGGACTCCACGATCCCTCTCACGGTTACTCCTATTGAGAAGAAGAAAGCAACTTCATGGCATGGATGTTGGCTGGTTTGCCCAGCATGCTAAGCCAGGATTGATAATGGCAGAGATATAGCTTAACACTCGTGGCAAAAGAAAGTCGTAAAATGGAGTGGATGGGGATGGCGGGGAGGGGCTGGCATATATATATCTTCACAACTGCCTCGCTTAGCGAAATGGAAATTCTGGTCCTGCTTAACGCCTTAAGCCGAGGACTCCCTGTGCCCAGGCTGTTGATGGCAACTCTCCTCTCTCCCCCCGCAGTATGAGTTTAAGGCAAAGAACGTGAAGAAGAGGAAAGTCAGCATCGTGGTCTCGGTGGACGGGGTGAAGGTGCTGCTGAGGAAGAAGCCGAAGGTGGGAGCCCAGAGATCAGCGGAGCAGTGCCCCAGGGTGATCCAGGCTGCTTGGGTGGGAAGGGTGGATTTCAGGGAACTCTCTTATTCAAAGAGAGGTCTTGGACCTCTGCGGTTTATCAACTGATCCCGATCTCCTTTGGCAGAGGAGGAAGGAAGCCCAGAGGTTGCTCTTGCAGCTCCTCTGAGCTTCCATCATCCCAAGTCCTTGCCAAAGGGGTCTCTTGCTCCCCTCAACTCCTGGGGGATACGGGGTGCTGCATTCACAGCTGGCCCTGCTAACGCCATCTCTTCTCTCCATCTCCTTTCCAGAGAAAGGAATGGACATGGGATGAAGGCAAAGTCACGGTGATGCATGACCCTGTCTATCGGTAAGCCTCTTGCATCTTCTTGCCTCTCCATACCCATCACGATGCCCAGACATAAGCCCCCCCACTTTTTTTTAGTGCCACTGCAGCAGTCACTAAACAAACTGCCGTAAGTTGAGGACTATCTGTAACAACACAACACTTAACTTGGGACTGAACAGCCACGCCTCTCATCTGCCCTCTTCCATGGGGAAGGAAGGAAGGAATTCCTTACATCTAGAATTCAAGGACCGTTGAATCGTTGGGTGTTACATTCCCGATTCAAGGATGTCTGGAGTGTTCAGCCATCCAAGCCGGTGACCACATCCAGGAAGACCGGACATCAACCCCTCCAGAACCTCTGGAGGATAAGGGACCATAGTCTGCTAGTGTTTTTGAATGCTTGGAGCGGTTGAGTTGCTGAGTTGCTCTCAACCATGGCAGCTTGAAGATGGGTGGACTTCAACTGCCAGAATTCACCAACCACTGATGAGTTAAAGTCCTCGCATCTTGAAATTGCCAAGGTTGAGCAAGGAGGAGATAAGGTAAGATTTGCCTTAAGATGACTTTGTATCTCTCTCTCTGGTCCCACCTTCCCTCAGGATCTTCTACGTTTCCCACGACTCTCAAGATCTGAAGATCTTCAGCTACATTGCCAGGGATGGCACCAACAACTCCTTCCGCTGCAACGTTTTCAAGTCCAAGAAGAAGGCAAGCCAAGCTGGGCCAAGCTGGGCTACCTGGTGCCAAGCCTTGGCTCCTGCTAACCCAGCATCTTCCCACAGACCCAGGCCATGCGTGTGGTGCGGACAGTGGGCCAAGCTTTTGAGGTGTGCCACAAACTCAGCCTGCAGCACGCCCTCCAGAATGCGGACGGCCAAGCGGATGGGGCCAGCAACAATTCTGCCGATGACGCTCAGATAGAAGGTGAGACGTTGAGGGGACCTTTCCCAGATGGTAAATCTGGAGAAGGTAAAGGGGACTCATCTCGTCATCTTGGGCTTCCCAAAAGTGGGAGGATTTGAGGTGGGAAAATAGGCCTCTCCCACCTCCCACGAAGAGCAAATTCAAATGGCTGCAGGATGCCCTTTGATCCATCCAGAAATTAAATTGCCCGCAGCAGATAAGTTGAGACACACCTGAATTAGCTTCTGTTACCCAAGGTCAACCTTTTCTAGATGAAGGGTAGATAAGCAATCCAGCTTCTCTTGCAGGAAGCTCCAAAGTAGCCCAGTCCGAATCTACTCCAGGTTCCTCCTCCTCCACTTTCCAAGGCTGGGAAGGGGTTTTACTGGAGGACCAACTCATACCTTCGCTCAAAGACAGCCCCCTCCCCTTTCAAGGCGATCCCTAGTTCCCCAGCGCCAGAATGCCAGCTGGGTCTTACTTTTTCCTGCCTTGGTTGTGTCTCCCGAAGGTCTCCAACCGCTGGAACCAGCCTTGGCTGACCGAGACCTCGGCTTGGCCGGATCAGTAGGCGTGTGCCTCCCCGACTGTGGGGTCTGTGAGCTGCCTTTCTCCGTGCCTGACCTGGGAGAGCTGAAAAACAGGCTCAGCCCCAAGGCGAAGGACAGCCAGGTGGGTGACTCCTTGGGGAGAGCCCTGGAAATGAATCAGGAAAGCTGGATCCGTGGGGCTTCCTGGGAGTGCAGGAGGGCGAAAGGAGCAGCCCCTAGTTCCGGTCTCTTCTGGCTTCCAGGAAAAGGAGAACTGCGGTCTCCGGCCATCCTCAGCCCAGCCCCTGGGCAGCACGGGGAGCCCCTCTTCCTCTGCCTCGACCACCCCACTCGCCTCCCAGCACTGCCTGCAGCTTCTCCAACACCAGCTCTTCCAACAGCAACAGCAGACGCAGGTGGCAGTCGCACAGGTAAGCCTTCTCTGTCCTGGGTGCAAAAGTTCAGGGCCCCCCCGGTCCTCTTTTCCTCTGGAAAGGCTCTGCTCCTTAGTTACAACCACAATTCACTTGGGTCACCCCTGAAGGAGGCTTCCGGGCAGGCCACAAAGTTGGCTTGTGGAACTCCTGGCAATGAATGATTCTGTGGGAGCTGCGAGTCCAACCGGGAGGTGACAGAGCAGAGTCTGCAGGGACTTCTGAGGGCAGGGGTCTCCAACCTCGGCAACTTTAAGAATTCAACTTTTAGAATTCTCCAGCCAGCTTTGCTGGCTGGGGAATTCTGGATGTTGAAGTCCTCCAGGCTTAAAGTTGCCAAGGTTGGAGACCCCTGTTCTAGGGCTGAGCATCCTGACATGGACATTATAGCAGACAGCATATAAATCTTCCACCTGTCCAAACTGCAAAGTGAGCTCCAGCTGCCATCCAACTGGGCGCCCCACTACAACTCCCGGCCTGCGCCCCTGGTGCAACGTCCTTGATTAGAACCTGACACCTCTGGGCATTGTCCTCTGGGGCCTCAAGGAGATGCCTGGCATGCAAGACCCACGTCCTGTTCCCAACAGGTGCAGCTTCTGGAGGACCAGCTGTCCGCCGAGACCACGGCCCGCGTGGAGGCCCAGGCTCGTGTCCGTCAGCTGCTCCTGACCAACCGCGATCTCCTTCAACATGTCTCCCTGCTGGTGAGGCAACTGAAGGAGCTGGAGATCAAGGTGCAGCTGCGGCGTCCAGGTGAGCAAGGGATGGATGCAGGTGAGGTGGTTAGCTGTCCCTTGCCACCTGCTCCTTGGCAGCAAGAGAACTGAGGGGCTCAGGAGATGGAAGAGAGAAAGACGGGGGGGAGCGGAGGTGCAGAACAAACCTGGCTACCCCAGAGTAGCACCTTCTTTCAATACGGCACAAAACCTGCCGGTCTCCAACTGTCTCTGAGCCATGCCTCTCCCCTCTTGTCTCCAGTTGAGCGTTCCCTGCAGAACCTGAGCTCGGAGCACCCTCTGTCCCTCAACGTGAAGGACCACTACGGTCTGGAAATCAACTTGTCTTCCACCTCAACACCAGCCAGCTTAGTGGGCAGCCCCACGACGCATCTGGCTTCTTATGAATCCCACCAGAACGTGACCAAGTTGGAGATGGGTAGCGGACTGTCCAGCAGGCTGGAGAAAGAGGAACATCTGGCGGTTCTGGAAGGGCCTGACGGACTCCGCAGTGTGGAGGGATCTGAAGCGGATGAATGCAGTGCGCCCAATGGAAGCACGCAACCCACTTGCAGTGGTCCAGATGCCGTGATGCTGAGGGAAAGGTAGGTTGTGGTGGTTCTGCTCTGCACTGACCCAACCAAACCACGAATTGCTTCCTTCTCAGGTTGAGGTTCCACACCCTTGACCGGTCTTGACTCTGACCTGCTTCCCATCCTCATTTGACAGATTGCAGATGTTCATCCCCAAGCTGAATCCACCTCCACCAACCCTGCGAAGGAGGTCAAGTAAAACCATCTCTCCCTGCTCGGAGACAGAGAAGGTTGCGGTGACTTCCAGGGCCGCCCCTGAACCCTCCGTGCTCAGCAGTCCAGGCATCTTCTCTAGGTCTGAGTTTGAAGCCAGGACGCTGGGAGGAAGCCAGAACGCCAGTGCCCGTGCCAAAACCCAAGGCCAGGAGAGTCTTGGGTGGCCAACAGAAGCCCATCTGTGGGTGGAAGCAGCTGAGAACTGGGATGCCCCACGGCCCTTCTTGAGCATCGATGAAACCTGCCTGCACATCAGCCTGTCTGAGGATGAGCTTGACCGGAAGGGCAGCTGTGTTGCTCACGCATAGGAATGCTTGAGGGACAGACCGTGGTGGATCGCTCTGCAAGACAGAACTCCTAAAATGGATCCATTCAAGTAACCTGCAGAAGTTGGGCACTGAAACCGCTGTCTCCAATTGAAGGCAACTTGAAGGCTGCCACCTCAGAAGCAGCGTCTTCCTCCATTTGAAGGCTCCTAAGAAGGTTTCACCCAACGTCTTGGCGGGGTTGGCTGGTTTGCAGACTGTGATACCCTTGTAAGCAGTCCATCGGGAAACATCTTCAACTCCCATCTGGAGAGGACCTCAGCCCCAACGGCTGAGCAAATGGCCCTGCCAGAAATTGCTCCCAAGGCTTGAAGGACATCCAAGATATTTCAGGGGTAAAGAGGACAGGACAGGTAATTTGCACGTGGCCCAGATAATGCCAAAAAACCTCAGGAGGTCCGTTCCATCATTTGGTGAACATCTGAGAGAAAGCTAGTTCCAGCTGAGCAACGATTTCCAGGCGTCTCCATGGAATCAAGCAGATTGCTCTCCAACAAGTCTATAGGACAGAAGCTGACTCCACCAGTGCCAGGATTTTGGAGCTCAAGAAACGTGGTACCCCCCAGAAGTCTCTTTCCTCCCTGCCTCCTTTATCAGCTTAACTTCTGGGGTTCTACTGATGGAGATGTGGGGAGGGGGGCGAGAGAATCAGGAGAGAAGCTGGTGCTTACATAAAAAAAGATTTTATTGGATCCAAAGAAAGAGATTCTGCGCAGATTCAGGAATTTGGGCTGAGTTGCCAGAATGGGAGATGCTCACACCTGGGGTCAAGGCCATCTGGGACATGCAGAGGCTGTCATAGCTCCCACCACCAGCCCAAACCCCCATCAATACAAGGCGGGGGCAATAAACACCCACCAGCAAGGAGCTGTTTGACAATTTCACAACCTCAGAAAAGGACAGGACTTGCATTTCAGGTGTCTGGTTCATGTAGAGACCCAAAGGACGACAACTGCATGGCTGATGACCACGAAAAGAGGGGGAGAGTCCAGAATACGTCGCCAAAAAGACCAGGGGAGGGAAGAGCCCCCCAAGGATTAGAAATGAGGCCTTCATAGTAAATGCTGGACAGACATGCATGAAGGACTTGATCATTAGAGCTGTGCGAATAGTTGCCACACAGGAAGGAGTGAGAGAGAGAGAGAGAAAAGAAGAAAGGAAAGAAGACTAGGATTGCACCCTGTGTCAAGCTATCCCCAGTCGGGACGCAAGATGGCAGCTTCACAACGACAACTGGGGTTGCCCACCTCCAAATATAAAACCCTCCTCCCTCCCTCCTGTGCCTGTAGCAGAGACTGAACATTTTCTGATGCTGCCAATAATAGGGAGAAGAAACACAAACGCCACACCTGGATCTGCAACACACACACACACAGGCTTTCTGAAAGCTACCCCCAAGGCAAGCTCTAGGTTGAGGGGTGCGAATCCTGCCATTGCAAGCCTGGGAAGCTCCTGGCTGCATTCAGCCACCCAGCAGTGTCCTTCCTCCCCCCACTCCCAGGACAAAAAAAAAAGAGGCCTTAACTTCTAAATCCGAAGCTAGCTATCCATCTTCTCTCTGTGTTCCTCTTTCCCCCAACAGGAGAAAAAAAAAAGGCAGAAAAAACACACGGGGAATGCATTGGAAGCATTCTTCACAGCCACCTTAAAAAATAATAATAAAATCGAGAATTGGTTTGCAATATAACACACCACTTGCGATGGCGGAGTGTCGACTTGAGGCACCGCGGGCATGGAATGAGGTGCTGCCCTGTTTTTGTCGGCCACTGCAGCCCCCCCGGGGGGTGGGGGAGTTTCAGAAGAAGAGACAAGATCCTCCTTGGTCCAGGCATCAAAAGGCCTTGAGGATTTTGACCAAGGTCCAGATTTGAGCCAGGTTCTCTTGCCAACTTCACAAAACCTGCTGTAAAGAAAGAGCAAACTGGAGAGAGAAGGAAACCGGGGCGGGGTGTGTGTGAGAGCAGTGGGGGGGGAGGGGAGGAGGGGCTGGCCAGCGTTTCCCGAGGGTCTTCTGCCCTTGTTGAAGAGTTTCACCAAATAGAGAGGGGAAAACGGTTGAATGTACGATGTGAAACCACTCATGTTTCCAGGATGATAAATGTAATCCCAAATTCTTTTCTCCTTCCCTTCTTGGCGCTGTCTTTTGGGGAGGGGGAGGGCCTGGGGGGTGGGTTTCCTGTGCTTTCAACATGCTGCCTTTGACCCAGACGGCAGTTTAAGTTCCCTTGTGGATATAACTGAATTCTAGCACTTGATCTCGCTGATAAGGTCTGCTTTCCTTCCAGATAACCGACTTCTCACTCCAAGACATCCCCCACACACAAACACACGTAGATTTCCCACACACAAACTCTTTGACCTCCTCAGTTTTGTCTGGGCATTCTGTTAAAAAAGATTTTAAAAAATTTCTGGGGCTGGGCAAATGTGTGCCAGCCTCAACATCCCCAACCCGTTCTAAGCTCCCACTCAAAGGAATCAATTTTGGGGCAGAGAAGATTTTTAGAGACCTGTGGAAAAACAACCGAAGCAATTGTGCAGAGGTGTTACGTGGGAGCAAAAATGCCCACTAACCACTAAAGGGAAGTTTGGGGAACCACTTCTGCTTCTCCCAGCTCTGTTTAGCCTACCATCTCCTGCCTCCTGCGGGCATCAGTTCAGCCCGAATGCCAACTCCATATGTTCATTGCCCGATGGAGTTTAGCAACTTCAACCAACCATGCACACCAGCCAGAGCCGCCACATTGGCTAGCATGGCCCAGTTCAACTCTTCCTTTTTTGGGGAGGGGGCTCAAAAAGGGAAATCAATATCGAACTGAGGATGAACACATATGAAAGTTGATATTTTTCTGGCTGCTTTCCCTTCAACAAAATCCCGGGAATTAAGTCTCAAACCAGACCCAGGAATTAAATCCGATTGTTTCCTCAAACATAAATCTTTGGACCGGATCCACACCCTTTTTTCAACACCCACTTAGGAAAGGCCTAAGCCACCCACCGAGCAATAGTGGGGTGCCCCCTCTTGGAATCAGCACCAGGTGGGCTATTTTGCAGCCCCTCTCCCTCCCGAGATGCCCTCTGCAAAAGCCATCATTGGGAATTTGGTAGGTTTGATGAAATCCAGAGCCTGGCACCCTTCTCCGTTGGCGCGATTGCTAACAGAATGAAGCAAACCAAAAGGACACTGGCCACATTGCACAACTCACTAGGATGAACGTCTCATTGCAATGGGTTGGCACGGCTTCGTTGATTTTTCCAAGTGTTGTGTTACCTGAAGCTTCTTGTGCCAGCCCAGTCCTGGTGGGGCATGACCAGAAGCGAAGTCAACTCAAGCCAGACTGGAGGCCCTTTTGGGAAGGGGTGGCACTGCGTGGCGTCGCAAAGGAGAAGCAGGGGGTGCTGGGGCCACTTCTGGGGTCTCCACTTCAACTGCGGTTTGCTTTCTTGCCCCTTTTAACCCCATCAGTGTGTTGCTCATGCCTTTCCTCCAGGGAGGGCGGCTGTGAGGAGTTTCCGATGTTTCCTCCTGCAGGGCTCAAGGCAGGGGTGAAATCCAGCAGGTTCTGACAGGTTCTGGAGAACCGGTGGCGGAAATTTTGAGCAGTTCGGAGAACTGGCAAATACCACCTCTGGCTCACCCCAGAGTGGGGAGGGAATGGTGATTTTGCAGCATCCTTCTCCTGCCACGCCCACCAAGCCATACCACCAAGCCACGCCCACAGAACAAGTAGTAAAAAAATTGGATTTCACCACTGGCTCAAGGCAAGGATTCGGGTTCAAGTTTTGCACAGCCTTCGCCTTCCTAGCCTTCAAAGAGCATTCCACGCATGGCTCTTGGGATGGGCTGATGGGAGGGGTCTCTGTCAGGCCAGGGGAAAAGCTATGCTGCTGTCCCCCTCCGCTTGATGGCATGTGGAGGGGTACCCCCACTTTTTCACCGTTTTCCCAAGAGCCCTAGGACGCAAATCTAAGCCTAGACATCTGAAATAAACACCCACACACATACAACCCTCGACTGGCCTCAAGTCATCCCACGAGCAGCCTGGATTGAAAGTTTGGGACTTAGAACCTGGTCATCTCAGGCACTACACATTTTGGACTATAACTAACTCCTGACCACGGACCAGGCTAATGAGAACTGCAGCCCCCCGTCCCAGGGGTTGAAGGTTGCCATCCTTTGTCCCCAAACGATATTGGGCTTTCTTAGCTCCCGCTTTTGAAGGCGCCCATCCAGGAACCAGACTGCTGGTTTAAAAAAAGGAGGTGGGGGAAGAAAAGAAAAAGGGGGGGGATCCTGCAGCCGCCCCCTCCCTCCCTGTGTGAGCACCGCCTGCCTTTTGCAGGGAACGCCCGGCAGAGGGCAGCACCACTCCAGCTTCTCCTAATGCCAGGGATGGAAACGGAGGCCTTTGGATCTGGAGGGCAGAAGCAGAGTATTTTGGGGCCTGTCCAGCAGGATGCAACCCAGCCCTCTCCGGCCACCATCCTGGCCTCCTCCCTACTCCCCGCCAGCACGCGAAGGACAACCGAGCCTCTTCCTGAAGGAATTTGGCCTGGGTTCCCGACAAGACCGTGAAAACTTGCTCGTCCGGTTGGGATGTTCCTAAAAACACAATGGGTTGACTGTAGACTTGGCACGAACGCCATTCTCAGCATGCCAGCTCTTACAACGCGATGCTGCTGGACTGTTGGGCCATCTGCCCCGGCCTTGCCCTTTCCACAAGCAGAGGCAGCTTCCCAGACAGAATAACAGAGTTGTGGGGGGGGGACCTTGGAGGTCTTCTAGTCCAACCCCCTCCTCAAGCAGGAAACCCTATCATAAGTTGGTTCTTTTCCCATCTATCAGACTTCCAGATTCAATCTGCATCAGACCCCGGAGCCCCGTTATAAGTGGGAGGCACCCCCTGTCAGCCGTGGACCCCTTCAACGTTTCCATCGCCGGTGGAGACAACGGCTGTTCCCAAGCTGTGTCGGCCACTTCAGCAGAGGGAACGCAAACATCAGCTGAAGATGTCCCAGACTTCTTTCATTACAGCATGGGCAGCAAATCAATTCAATAAATAAATAAACTGTTAACACCCCCGATTTTCCAGCCTCCGCAGCAACTTAAAAAAAATTATTCGCGAGACATTTTCTTTCGTTTTAGAGATGCCCCTTCATTTGTTCTCTCTCTGGGTCCGTAGGAAGGAAACTTCACTGGATTTCATTTCTACGCAGCCACTGGTTGTATCTGAACCGGGAAAAGGTGGTGGACCAGGTTTGAAATTAACCTGGATTTCCACTCAGCTTCAAATGATGGCCAACTGTTGGCAGAGCCAGTTTACATGGTTGGGTAAGACAACGGAGGTCGGGTAAGACAAAAAAAAACCCCCCAAACATGCTAAACGTCTAGCTAAAAATCTAGCTAGGATGCTGGAGCTGACCCCGAGATGAGCCACAGGGAGGGCGGGAGGAAGACCGGGTGGGAGAGCTTGCGTGACACGTCAGGAGTTAGAATATGACCGGCTTATTTTCCAGTTCAAATGTGAACAGCAGAGAAGGAAAAGTGAGTTCTGCGCACCTTTTCCGCCCTCCCCGTCCAGAGACGAAGAGCTCACGGGCAGGTCAAACGGAGACACGATTCGATCTAATACGCGGCTACAGATAAATATGTCCACATAATTTCATTATCTTTTCTTGCACTGGAAAAGAAAAGGAAAAAAAAAAAAGAGCAAAATTCATCCGGGATAAAGCCACTCAACATCGCAGGTGGTAAAAGATTCCGAGCCCTCCCAACAATTGCCATTGAGTTTGGTAACCTGCGACTAAAATCGGCGCTGGCTTTAATTTCAGAGCCTGCGTTGGGGGTGCGCGTGCTCGTTAATCTCTATGCAAAGCAGTTGAAATGAATATGCAGCGTTCGGGAGATGTAATTGTACGGCTTCCATTCAGGCACTGTAATTTTCCAGACAGGATCCTGCAATCAAGATTCTATTCATTAGGATATAAACAATTTGGTTTCTCTTAGCTCTCGAGTCTGCCAATCATTTTGCTGGAGTGAGCATCTCTGCTATTAAAAAAAAAACCACACACACACACACAACCCAGAAGGGAAAGTTTCTTTTGTGTTTAAAGGGGGTAAAAGTTGTCGGCAACTTCTGATAAAGATGAGGGGGGGGGGAAGTGGAGGGTGGCGGCAGAGAGGAGACAAGGACAGAGAGTTGGAATCTCATTGTTCTCAAAACCACTTGCCGGTCTGTTGGACTACAGTTTCCATCAGCGCCATCCGCGTGGGGAGAGGCTTTGACGCATCCTTTGTCTGGTTCTGACAAGCTGGGCCAGTTTGCTAACAAACACACATACGCACCCAGGAGTCCCTTCCCAGGGCAACACGATCTTAGCTTTTTAGCCCCAAGAGTTTGCAAATAACACCCAAGTAGCCCGGAATAAAACCTCTGGAACAAAAGGCGTACCTGGTCTAGAAGGCGTTTTGTCACAAAAGCTCAGCTGGAAAATGCAAACGCCAAATGCTGACCGCACCCTAGGTTTGCCAACGCCTCAAAGTTTCTAGTCCTTATGGCTGAAGAGAGAGGATTGGAAATGTCAACACAATTCTGAGAAGATGTTGGCTTAAGGGAAGGGCTGCGCTGGAGATTTTTCCAGGGAGGGGTGATGTCAGAACTTTGCAAAGGTGTTTGGCTTCCCAAATTAAGATTTACAACCAAAAACATATGAAAAATAGCCATATGCAAATATCCTTTATTTGCTGAGCCCACGTAGGTGAGAAGGATCCATTCCCCCTCCCCACCCAACTGGGGAATGTTACTGGAAAATTCTTAGAAAGGGAACGTTTTAACAGCACAACTCTGGTCCTCCTCACATACCCATTGCCACTTACCAAACAATTTTATCTAACCTGACCATTCACAACACTCCTGAATGGTAGACACTTAAGGACGTGGTTTGTACAATGTCAAAACTCAAAGTGACACAACTGAATTGATTCTCAGGGTGAATTGTGACTTGGTGCCAAGATACAGGCCCCTTATGGAATGAGCACAAGTGTTGGCCACGAAAGATGGTTACAGGAAAAAACCCAAAACACCTCTTGCTAGGAGGAGAACGAGGATCATGACTAATGCAGACCAGGAATGATGGGACTTGTAGTCCTCCCCTCCAAAGGGGTTCTCAGCAGACCCTGCTAGGACGTGTCTTCCAGGAACCACACAATGGCCGGCTGGCAGGATCCGCCAAGTCCCTCTTTTCCAAATGAATATTGACAGAGCTAATTGCGGTCTGATGCCAAGAATGATGGCTTGTTCCAGAGTAGCAGGGTGCGAGAAAGAGAAAGAGAAAGAGAGAGGAGAGGAGAGGAGAGAAGAGAAATAGAAAAAGAAGAGAGAGAAGAGAAAGAGAGAGAAGAGAAGAGAAGAGAAGAGAAGAGAAGAGAAGAGAAGAGAAGAGAAGAGAAGAGAAGAGAAGAGAAGAGATGAAGGCTGTCTGGTGTTGGACTCCTTCAGAGCTGGCGCAGTGCTGGAACGCAGCAAGATGCTCCCCGGTGGGCACAAGCGGTGCAGCCCCCAACCAGACTAATTGCTTCCTGATTGTCTTCTGGCCACCCACCGGGTAAAATAGAGAGACCAAGTTTGTCTGGCACATAAGTAAGCACTCCACACCAATTTGGAATACGGTAATCATCCGCTGCGCCGTCTAATTAAAATCCGATCACTTAGGATAATTATTTCATATCCTAAGTATCGGGTTAGGGGCCAGAACTTGGAAGAACAAGCTGTGGGGAGGAAGGGGGGGGAAGAGAGGGAAAGAGAGGCACCCCAGAAGTGCTACCAGCCCCGATCCAGAGAGGGGAATTCTGTGGCTTTCCACAGCCCAGCCGAACATGCACGAGGGCACCTTGGCCGGAAAGCAGGCATCGTCCGGCTCTCGCACCCTACGGTAGTCAGAGCAAATTAAAACCCGACTGGAGAAGGAACAGGGGGTGCAAATTAGAACGCTTACTAACATGTGACAAAATTACAAATTAACACGTTACAAAAAAGAGGTTGAAACTTTGGGAGAAGTGCAGGGAAGAGCAACCAAGATGATTAAAAACGCATGACGATTTGGGTTTGGCCAATCTAAAATCCCAGCTGTATGCACACGCGTTAACCTATATATCGCCAAACAACCGAGTCCTGCGGTCATTGGTTGGCCAATGAAACGGACCCACATGGAGGCATCTCTCCTCCCAACGCTTTGGCCAAGGAGAATTTTGTCGCAATGGCGATTTTTCCTGGGAAGACTCACCGAAACCTGCCAAGAAATCCAAAGAAGAGACGGACAATGCTAGAAGTTTCTGGCCCTGCTCGGGCTTATCCATCACCGCTATTGACATCCTCTTCACAACTTTTTTTTCCAAGTCCGGATGTCCCAATTCCTGCTGATTACACATCAGAGGACCCAGGAGAGGACTTGGTATCTCCCATTTCCAGGAAGGGAGGGGACAGCGAGGAAAAGACACCGATAACCACACAAACTCCCCCGAAACCCCATTCAGCTTGGCTCGCACTGCGGGACCAGCTATTGTTCCTGCTGGAAACGTCCAGCGAGACGGAGAAAGTTATTTCCTCAGCTATAAATCTCCAAGCCTCTTTAGCTTGGCACCGCGTCCTCCTTTTTTTTCCCCCCTCCAGAAAGTGTCTTTTGTTAAATCATCTTTGCAAAAAAAACCAAAAAAAAAAACACACCACCAAATCCAACCGCCCCAAACCCACCAGCCTTTTGCAGGTAGGGGCTAAACGGGCCTCCCATTGTATTGAGTGGGAAGGTTAACTCTGCCCCTTCCGGTATATTGATTTATCACCTTTATGTCGCCTTGGAGGAATGGTGGCAGGAAAGCCATTGGGAACATCAAATCCCTTTGCTCTCAATCATCCCAAGTCGCAGTTGTGCCCAAAGGTGCTTTTTTCCAAACGGCAACCGGATTTTCTGTGGTTTATTTTTTTCCCCTTGAAAACGTTTCGCTTCTTCGTTCAAGAAGGAGAAGTGAAGAAGCTCCTGCGATGAGAAGCAAAACGTTTTCAAGGGGAAAAAAACCCGAGGAAGTCCATTTGTCTTCTGGAAAAGCACCTTTGGGCCTTTGCTCTCTAGGTCTTATGAGCAGGAGGAGAAAACGTGTCTCTTTTGTCACTTCAGAAAGAGGACGGCAAAAACTCGGGAAGAAACGGGAACAAAGAGAGGGAACCGAAGGGAGAAACTTGCAGCCTGCCTTGAGTTTACTTAGGTCTAAGTCTGGGCTTCTCCCCCACTCTCATTTTGAACCTCTGGGCTCCCCAGAGTGGGCATCTTCCCTTCTCTTGGTCAATCATGCCAAAGACAACAGAGTCCCCCCCCCTTGAGAAATATCTCTCCAACTTCCAGGAGATTTTGCAAGCCCTCCCTCCAATTTTCATCGCCCTCATTAGCTCCTCTGTCCTTGTTTAAAAATGACTTTGCTCCCCGTCGCTTTGGAAACCACCTAGAGGAGGACCCCTCCCCCAAAGGCCCCCACCCACCCACCCGTTCGGCTAGGCGCAGTGTAACCAGCAACAGATGCTGAGCTGACCTCTCCAACTTCCTGGAAACAAGCATTTGTCAAAATAAAAATAAAGAGAGATTAATGTGAGGAAAAGGATTTTGAAACTAGGAGGAGACCATTGCCGCCTTGGGCCCAAACGTGCTAGCTTGCATTTTCAAGGGTGGGCGAAGGCCGGGCAGAGGAGGCGACCCCGTCTGTTGGCAGGGCTGGCACTGCCCACCCGCTTCAGGGCGTCTGCCTGGCATAAACATCGGGGCAAACGCCAGAGGCTTCAGATGGCAGGAGCTCTCCTTGGAAGAAGGGGAGGAAAAGTATGCAAATCCTTTTGCAAAATAAAATAAATACACAATCTGCGCCTCATCGCACAGAGAATGTCAGACAGGGTGCACCACAAAAGGACAATATTTAGGAGAAGATCCTCCTAAACCCCGACCAAGCCAGACCATTTCAGGAGATGGTCCTACTGGGGAAGTTCTCAACTGTCACCTCCAAGAGGTCAAGGTCAAGTTGCTGGAGGCTACTTGGCCACCCTTCTCCTTGCCCTGGAGTCTCCGAGCCCGCAAACACACGGCAAGTTCAACAAGAGGTTGTGGGAATGTCTTCTCTGCATCCAGCAAGAGATCTTGGAGAACGTTCTCCATAGTCATCCTATGGCCAATTCGACGTGGGCCTGATTAGCAGGCAGTCCTTGACGTGAGGACCTGCTCAGGGCTTTCTCCTTCAAGGGCTGAGGTGATGGTGACCACCGCAAGGCTGCGTCACTCAGACGTCCCAAGTGCTGGAACAGGATGTGTTCCAAGGGGGCTCCCCTCTCGTCTCCTTCCACAAAATTAAGACCAGCCTGTCAACAGCCCACTAATGGCGCTTCCATTACTCAAACCCCATCCCCCAGGACACATTCGTGGATAAGGAATGTCCCAGGGTTAAATTTTGGCATCCACCAAAGTGGCCAGCCAGTTGGGCCTTGCTGTTGTGGTCCGCCAGCAGCCTGTGGAGCTGGCAATGAAGTCAGACAGTGATGAGGCTCAGGAAGAGCGTGGGCCAGTCCTGGAGGCTGGGGAAGGCCCGGATGAGGGCTCTGCATCAGAGGCAGAGGTGGGGCTAGAAGCATCAGGGAGTGATGTGCGGACTTCAGAGCCTCCAGAGACTGACAGTAGTGAGGCAGTGGAACAGGAGGAGCCTGTTCCTAATGCACGTATGAGAAGAGCTGACAGAAGGCAAGAGCAGCTCAAGCAAAGAGGACAACTCGGGAGTAAGGCCAAGAGATGACTGGCCCCTCCCATTAGGCTTAAAGGACCAGCAATGGCATTTGGCCTCTTTGCCGGAAAACAACGTTGATAGCTTCATGTTCTTGCATTTGTATCGGTGTCTTCTGAACTTTTGCCAAGAAAAGCCTTTGGCAGTTTTCCTAATTAGACCAAGGTTGGTGAGAGGACTGAGGAATTTGTGTTGGGAGGAATTTGCTTTAATTTAGTTGAACTACTCTGGGAATGAAGTAATTCTCAGCTGTTCGGACAAAGTTTGTTTGTTTTTACACTGACTGAGTTTCCTACTACCGACTTGGGCCTGGGTCACAACACCTGCTTTGTTTTCCCACTTTCTCAACTGTTCTCTCTCTCGCAGAGAACAGCAACAGGCGGCCGTCTCTGCCGGGAGAATCGGCCTGCCGTCTCTTCCAGGGGGCTCCGCTTATCTTGCCGGGTAGATTAATCCAAGAGCCCTCCTTGACAGAGGAGCTGGTTCCTGTGTAGGATTCTTGGGGCAAGTGCCAGAGGTTCTTAGTCCGAGCCCCCCCTCCCCAAGTTATTCTTCACTAGCCCTAGATCCAGATACAGCAGGATGACCTTCAGCACGTTTGGATGGCACCAAGCTCTCCTTTGCGATGTTGTCATTTGGAAATGCTGCCACGCAGCCCTCAACTTCAAGCTGGGCAAACCTAGTTTATCCCCAGCTGAATCTTGCTCCGAGTATGTCCCGATTGCTAGATTTCCCCTGCGACTTTCCTGCGGGAGTTCCAGGCAGGATTTGCAGGCCCCTCCATTTTTGCCCAGCGTGTTCCTGTGAGGCGGGCTGGCCGAGAGAGACTGCCTGGCCCTAAGGCACCCTGGGCACTTCCAGGGTGAAGGTGAACTTGGATCTCCCAGTGCCAGTCTTCAAACCGCTATGCCAGGTTGGATAACCCGCCAAGAAAGTTTACTGCTTCCCTTCCCAGCGATTATGCCATGTTGAGTGACAGCGATTCACTTTCTGGAAACTGACCATTCCTTCCGTGGGCATAGCTACCTGGGCAAAGAAAAACCCAGGGAAAATTTTGGTAGGAAAAGTCTGGGGAGAGAAAAAACTCCCAGCTTTTTTTTTTTGGGTGTGTGTGTGTGCAATAAGCAGCAGGGCCTCCCCATGCCTTCAAAATCACAACGAAGCCCCAGGGATTGTATCTCCCGGTTAGTAAACGAAAACAGCAAATTATGTTGGAAGAACTGGCAGAGAGTTGTCTTGGATGGCCCCTCGTGATTAAGAGGAAGAATATGTAAATGTACGTGGCTGTTGCCATAGTTACTACATGAATTACCGCTGGCGTTTGGGGGGGGCAGCTCTCCTCCTCCCCCCTCTTTTTAAAAGCAGCTCTCCAGAAGGGTCAAGGTTTGCATTCCCAATGAGCCGGGCTGCCAATGCAAGATTCCAGCAACTGGTACCCAGGTTGCTCTCATCCGGGCTGCAGCGTAGGGAATCGTGGCTTGCTGAAGTAGCCGGGTTTACGCAAACCACAAAAGCCAGAGCTAGGCTTAAAGCCACCTTAATGCGTGGGCTTGACGGGTTCGAGGGTGTGGGTTGGGGTGCCCCAATTCAGACGCCTTCTGGGGGTGGGTGCCAGCACTCAATGGCCTCTTGAAGGAAGGCCACCGTGAGAAATTAACTCCGCTCTCATCTGAGGTGAAAAAAAGACAGGAGCCTTGGCAGAACCCCCTCAACCAGCAACTGTCTCCTGGTGGGTGGGTGGCGAGAGAGCTCTGCCTACCTTCCCGCCTTAGTCTCCAGCGTACCTGATTATGCCATTCATCGCTTGGCACTTCAGGTAGGAAGTCAGTCCACGGGAACCCCTGGCACAGGGCTGGCGGTGCCAGGCTGGAGCCACTCAAGGCCACCACAGCCATAAGCAGCCCTGGAAGACCATCGCTTTGTCCTGGTTCTGCAGAGAACTCTTCTTCGGCAAGAGCAGGGGAACCAGCCTGTGGCTTTCCTTGGGGGTCTTCTTTAAAAGTCCCTGGGGTCAGGAAGCAGGCCATAAAACCTCCTCTCTGGAGGGGTTCCCCAGGCAACAAGGTGGAATTAAGTAAAGGGAGTTGAGCTGTCTACACACAGCTAGAGGGTCTGATGGCTACTCCCGGGGCGGGAGACGGGTGTCCAGCCGTCAGGAAGTGACCAACAGCCGGTCCTGACCCCAGCCATGTGCCCCTTCCCCTAAGGCACCGCACCCAAGGTGGGGCTGGGTGAGGCCGCGGGAGCTCGTGGCCAGCCCACCCTCTTGGCTAAACACAGGAAGGCGAAGGGTCAGCAGCAGCCTCCACGCAGGCCAACCTCGGGAAGGAAAAGGGGGGAGGAAAAAAAAAAAAGACTACCAACCACAGAGACCGCAGGCGGAGGGAACCCCTGCCTGGCCTCTCCCCAGAATCCACAGGGAAGGAGGGCGGGCTTGGTCTTCTGAACAGGGATGGACGGAGAGAAAGCTTGCAACCTCCCTCCCCATTGCGCAGATCCCGAGTGCGGATCCCAATCCCGAAGCCAATAGAGAGATGTTCCCAGCGCCCCTCCCCGCCAAGTAAGCAGACCCTTGGAGACCGTTTGCTTTGGGGGATTTCAAGGTCCCCAAAGCTCTTCCTCACAGATGAAATTCTTCTCAAGAGAAAAGGCTGCCTTGATTGACCTACGGGCAAAAACAGCAGGAGGCAAACCATGTAAATATATACGTAAGATCATGAAAAATAATCATGCCAATACACAGTCAGACACACACACGCAGAGAGAGAGACATGCACGTTATATTAAGGACATCAGACTGTTTACCGTGTGTGCATGTGCACTGAATGTTTCATCTAAGCTAGGCGCCGATCCTTAATTACCTGTGTTTTATTTAGATTTTCCAGAGGCTGCACTGATCTGTGTACATTCTGGTGCTTTGACCCACGATCAAGACGAGAACGAGGCAACGGTATTTCTGGAACTGACACGCACCAGCGAAGGGCCCGAGAACTACTGAAATCCCGCAAATACTTGCCATCGACCTTGTTTATATTGGCCGTGGGCTTCTACCCCCAAGACTCTGTGGTCTCACTCGGCCGAGGGGTTTGACTGAACAGCTGCAGCTCATATTCTCGGAACTGGGAGAAACAACAACTGTTTGCCGATTTTTACAGCCCAACAACCTCAGGGAGTCTCCAGTGGAACCAACCATCCTCATGTTCCAGCTTTAAGCGATGCTGGCACAGCTGAGATTCCCAGCCCCTTTTCTTTCTCCCCATACCGTCCCCACAGCTCTGATGTCCACATAGCAGTAAGGTATATCGGCAGGTCTATTTATCTCCAGGGATAAATTATTTACACCCTGAAACTCAAAAAGCGTGCATGCTATTTTCTAACACTGCTTTAAACCTTGTTAAGTTTACAGAACGCCGGATGACAAGAGTTGGAATGGGACCTTGGAGGGTTTCTAGTCCAACCCCCTGCTCAAACTGGTTTGTGCCTACTGCCTCCGACGGCGTTTTGGCTGCCAAGAAGTGCTACAGACTGACAAAACTCACATCGATTTATGGAGCCCCCTTGGTTTAAAGGAGGTAGAGATGGACACAGACAAGAGGGAGGGAGGGAGGGAATTTTTCATCAGCACAAGAGAATGCGTCCCCTCCTGGATCTGAGGGAGTATTCTGAACCAAGACGAGGGCAACTGAAAGTCTTCATGTCCGTTAAAATGGATGAGGAGATTGACAGAAATAGAACCTTGGATCTTTGCAAGAGACATAGATGCAGGGCTTCACTGCCTGGATCCCAGAAATATTGAAGGAAACTGCAGATGAATGTCACCGTAGAACGTAAGGACCCATCAAGGCTCCTGAATTTAAGTCTGGGATTAATGGTTGTGTGAAAAGAACTGAGAGCCAGGCTCAAAATAACTGCGGCAACAAGATCAGCAGGCAAGGAGAAAAAATGGATCATCGTAGTTTGCCCCAAAGAAGAGAGGTGTTAAGAAATCCATAATAATGTCCTTAAACCACATTAGACACTTTCCTCACTGGAGGAGATTTATTCCAGAATTAGAGAAAACATTTCTCTGCTTGTATATTTCAAACAAACACACGACAGAAGGCATGAGACATCGGACCTCTCAAAGAATATGCATTTAATGACCACTGAGTACAGATAAGATCCATCCAACACCAACGAAGCGTAATCTACCATCCACCCCAAAAAAATACCTTCACGGTTTTCCTCTATGGCTGGCGTACGTGCAGAGCTGCCAATTCCCCCCGCCCCACTACCAACTCCAGAAATAACCTCGTGTGCCGTATTTCGCAGGCTTGTATTCGCCTTCAATTGGCGGGTTGGACGGTGGTCTCGTTCGGGAATGGCAGGGGTTCTCGGGGAGGGGACGGTCGGTCTTCACTTTAGTGACCTGGAAAGGAAAGAATCAGAAGGGAAGATCTTGCTGAGCGGAAGGGATGACATCGCTGCAAGGAAGGTGGCGTTTCAGAAGAGGAAGGGGAGGGAAGAGCAGGGAAGGACTCCTGAAGCTGGTTTAGAGGCAGTCAAGACCACAGGGTCTCCTGCCCAGTGTTTTCTACTTGGGTGAGACTAAGTGGGCCTCTGTAAATATTCCCCTCTTACCCGCCTGCATTGCTTGGTTGGAAAAACTGCAGTGGAAGTCAGGTAAACATCTGACAAACAAGGTAAGGCTTGTCTGTTGGTGCGCGCAACATAGGAAGAGGCCTGTGCAACGCTGTGAACCAGCCCCCAAAACACAGACACGGAAGCAGGAAGGGGTCCCCTGTAGCCCCTCGGGCTTTGAAAGCGCTCTGCCCCTCAGACCAGCCCATAAAGGAGCCAGAGTTTTAACTGAGCAAATGATGGGCCCACAGGGGCCAAAGAAATACAGAAAAGGAACGCAAACCTACATCAAAAATGACCTATTGGCTGAACTAGTAGAAAGCCAAACTGGTGTGCGTGTGTGTGTGTGTGTGTGTGTGTGTGTGGTAGTATTAGGTCCAGTATAACAGTAGCATAATATTCCCAAGTAGTAAATGCCCCTCAGCTGCTTTTACATGCTTCCCAACTACACAACTTAAAGCAACCATCCATTCTCTGCCTCCATCTTCCAAGACATCCTTAGCAATTAACAGAGGCAGTTACTTTAGGGCAGTGGTGAAATCGGAACCGGTTTGCTGGCTGTGCACGCCAAAAGGAGGCATGGGTTAAGTAGAACAGTGTGCGCGGGGGGGGGGGGGAATGGGGTGATCAGCTGTGGTGCGCGATCTCTTTTTTTTACTTTTAAAAGCATTTTTTTTACAACCTATTCGGCTGACAATCAGGCAGCTCAGCTGGGCATGGGGGGACGGCGGGGATTTTTGCTACCGGTTCTCCAAACCACTTGCCGCCATCGCTACCGGATTGGCTGATCCGGTCTGAACCTGGAGCATTTCACCCCAGCTTTACGGGCAAATGCTCCCAAGCATTGGCTGTTACCGAGGCAGGAACTAATGGCTCCTTTCCCAGAAAACTTCTTCTCTACCTCACCAATTCATGTGCAAAACTGCTAGCTCTGTCAGCACAAAAATAAGCCCAGCAGGACCAGAAACAGGGGAGTTGGACTCCTGGCCTTGACATTCCAGAAACCTGTCATCCCCTAAAAGGGCTGGTTTAATCTGGCCATGCTCCATGCTCCACGCAACACAAGGAAGAGGAAAGTCAACTCAGTCTTGCCGCATTCTCAGAGCTGCAATGGGAAGGGAGGGAGGGGATCTCCGCATGATTAGAGATGTTGGGAAAGGAGCAACCAGCACTTGGGCCCACTGACCATAAGGACACGCCTGAGGGTCCTTCGGTTACCTTTGACAGCTGACCCAGCTCTGGCCTCACCCAGCCCAGCTTGTCCAGCACGCAGTCATCAAACAGCTGCTGCTGCTTCCGACAATGGCAAAGCTTCAACGTGTTGGAATCGTCGAGGCAGTTCCAGTACTGGTTGAAGGGCTCGGCGCAATGCAACTTGATCTGCCTGTAAAAAACCAAAGGAGGCGGCTGCGTTTGGTTAACCGAATAAAAGGTTGACAAAGACCATTCCGAAATATGACGCTAATAAGAACGGAAGACGGGTGCATTAAATAACAACAACCTGGGTGCAACCCCAAAACAGCCGGAGCCCCGCTTGAACTTCATCGACATTAACAAAATCTCCATCGGTCAATCACGGAAGGCAGCTGACATCCTGCTGTTAACACCACTGAACATCCACATCTGCCTATCCTAGGACTTTGGGGAGGTTTCAATAGGTCAGTTAAAATGCCAAATCCTGACTGACTGTGTGACAAACCATAATCCTTCTCATTTCAACCTTGAGCTACAAATATTCTCCTTTATTATTAATAATTCCCTTCAAGACCCTCACAGCATGTTCCCCACTCCCTCTGGAGTCCCAGAGGCCCCCCCGCATCCCCGAAAGGCTCACTTGAAAAAGTCCATGGCGCACTTGCTCACAGCCCGGCCTTCCTTCAAGCACTTCCGTGGGTCCTTCTCCTCCCAGCGGCAGAGCATGAACTCCTTGTTGAACTGGTTACACTGCGAGCCATAGTGGTGGGCACCCGCCTTTAGGACCGCGGTGCCAACCGGCACCTGAAGAGCAAGCGAGGAAGTCAAGGTTGCCCTCTTGCAGGCCCTCAAGGCCATCAACGTTTCATAACACATAGAAATACATTCGGTGCTATAAGAGTCGCGGTGTGGCTCAGGCTGTAAGAAGCCTGTTATTAAAACACAGCTGCCTGCAATTACTGCAGGTTCTAGTCCCACCAGGCCCAAGGTTGACTCAGCCTTCCATCCTTTATAAGGTAGGTAAAATGAGGACCCAGATTGTTGGGGGGGGGGCAATAAGTTGACTTTGTATATAAATATACAAATAGAATGAGACTATTGCCTTATACAATGTAAGCCGCCCTGAGTCTTCGGAGAAGGGTGGGATATAAATGTAAATTAAAAAAAAAAGAGGGGGGAGGGGAGGGGAGGTCAAAGCCTCTGCTCATCCCCTCTTCCCCAATAGGGGGGTCTCAACAGGGTTACAATATTTAGGATATTTATTTGTTTCTATTTTAAGAACATTAATAATTATCTAAGAACATCTGCACCTGCAGTTTTCATAGGCTTGCTTTTCCTCTCTTCCTGTGCATGCCAGGGTCACCTTGGGCGAGATGGGTAGTTCTAAAAATTTGATTAATGAATAAAGTTCATGAATACCCAGATGGCCCAGCCTGATTGTTCGTCAATTCTTACTTTATTCCACCTTTATTCCTTCCCTCCTTCCCCCACCCTTTCCAATATAATCTTCCTTACTGGTTGTCAAATCCATGCTAGGAGAAGGACTAAACTTTTTAAGTCCTGAAAATCCAGGCAACAAATGTCGCTGCTGATTTTTTTGGGTGGGGTGGGTGGGGGAGGCCAAAATTGCTTGTTATATTTGTTTGTTTATTTCTGCTTCTTTTGTTTGCTTGTAAAATTTACAGGGCTCCCATCTGAGCCAGTTGCAATCTTCACGCTGCTGGTCAATTAATTGCATGCTGGGAGGAGGACGAAACTCAAAGCTCTGAAACTGCAGGAAATGAATAATGTTTGCTCAAAAAAAAAATATATGCTTATTTATTTATATATTTATTTGCTTATTTATTTGTTTGCTTAAAAGGAGGGGGGGGAGGCTTGAGGAAGGGGGTGGAGGGGCTGCAGGTCCAGACCTGGACTGACCCCTGGGAGGAGTGACCCCCCCCTCCAGAGGGGCTTGGGGAGGTCAGCCTTTGGGGGGTCAGAGGTCACGGGAGGTCAGGCGAGCAGGGAAACTGAGGCACCGCTCGGGGCGGGGCGGGAGGCTCCGGAGAGCGGGGTGGGGGCGGCTCACCTCCGGCACGTCCAGCTCCTCCAGCGAGGGCAGCTCCACCAGCCTCGCCATGGCCGGAGAAGCGCCGCACCTTGAAGTCCCCTTTCCCGATGCCGCCGCGGGGCCTCAGGACGACACTGCGCATGCTTCCCCCGGCCACGCAGGCGCAGAAGCCCCGCTGTGGCCCTCTCCGGCATAGGGCGGGGCGCCCCGCCGCGGCCACGCCTCGCCCCGCCCCGCCCCCGCGTTGCCTAGGCGACGGAGACGCGCGTCCGAGCCCCGCCGCGCCATGCAGTACACGGGCAGCTTCTACCGCGGGCAGCGCGTCAACGGCAGGTGCACGTGGGGACGCGCCCCTCTCGCCTGCAGGGCCCTTTGCAAAGGGGGAGGGGTGCAAAGAGTGGGGGGGTGGGGGGGTGAGGGGCTCGTGCAAACCTTGCAGGCGGAGGTTGCAACGGGGAGCCTCTGTTCACGTGTCCAGAAGGGAATGCATAGGAGATGCGGGCTCGGAGGGGGGGAGGAGATGCGGTATACGCGGTCCGTTAATATGCAACGCTAATAAATCATAAATCGCGCGTAAAGATTATGCAGGTGTGTCTAGATCACGCTATTAATACCCCTCTTAAGAGTAAGTCGGGGGGGGGCTTTAGGGGAGATGGGAGCGTTATCCCTGCCTATTAATAGGTCCAATGAGTTGGGGGGGGAACCCAATACATAGGCTATTGCTTCCTTGCATGAAGGTGAAGCCCCCACCTGGGCAAGGACGGGCTGGGTGGGGAGTGGGTCGTTGGAGAGAAGTATAGACCAGATGCCTAATATTCTCTCTGGGCTCCCCCCCCCAGGTTGGAAGGGACGGGGACGTACACCCTCCCCACCGACACCAAGTACGAGGGCGAGATGAAGGACGGGATGTTCCACGGGAAAGGAACTCTGTACTTCCCCAGCGGAAGCAAATACGAAGGGACTTGGGACAAGGGTATCTGTGTGGAGGTATGGCTTCAACCATGGAACCAGCCAGGGAGCCTCTGGTGGGAGCGACAAACTCCTTGACACCCTGGTGGGAGCTGATCTTGACCCATCTGGACCTCCCAGGACCTTCTCCCTGCCATGGGGAGCCATCCTTTCTTCTCCATCTCCGAAGCCCCAGTAGATGCCTCCTGGGTGGGAGCCCCAAGCATGCTGTGCTTCAAACACCCACAAACCGGAGTGGCTTGGTGCACACGCTGTGCTAAGACAACACTGAACAAAGATCCAGAACGGATTGTCCCATAAGGACCTTTTAGGGCCACTGGCTGGATGGACCTTAAATGTCCTTCAAGGATGTCCATTCTCTTTAGAAATACTACGCCTTGCTCATTTGCTTAGTGTGTCTTACTTCTTCTACCGGCCTGGTTGGTCATTCCCGACCCGTTTCCTGTGTTTGATAAAACAGTTTTATAATGTATTTGATAAGTTTGATAAGCAGGCCCCTTCGCACAATCTGAGAAGCGAAAGAAGCCATTCCTGGGGAAGCAGGTGGAGTTCTCAAACCACATCACAGCCAAGAAACAGGAAGCTGGATCTGAATGCTTGGTTCTGCTCCACCTTAACCCTGAATTTGCCCCGGCAGGGAAAATACACCTTTTCTGATGGTTTGGAATACAAGGACAATAAATGGCATTACTGTGACGGCTATGACCGGCGGTTCTACACGGAAATCTGCAACGGCCTGAAGCCAGCAGGTACAGCCTGGGACAGCCCGATGACGGAATGATTGGTGCGTCCTCTCTTTGGGAGGTGGCTAGACCCTCTCCCCTCTGGTCGGGAGACCCCAAAGATTCAGTATCAGGACTCCTGGTGCAAAGCAGTAAATGCTGGGCTATTTTTTTTTTCAGAGTGTTTGCTTTTCACATCTTCTTCTTCTTCCTCGGTTTCTCTTCCCAAGGGATTTCCCAGCTGACCAACCTGGATCCCCCGCGGAACATCCCCCCTGGCTGCTACGACTGCGGAGATGGCTTCTACAACCCGAAGACCAGAGTGGTTGTGGATTACCGGCACCGCTTTCTGAGAAATGCAGGTAGGCCCTTCTCCTCCTTCAACCTGGAATTGGCTGCAAGACGGAAGTCCCAATCGTCCTGGGGAACGCTAGGCAGACCAGCCCAAGTCTTGGTGTCCTTCACATGGAAAAGGAGTGGGGAGGAATTAGGGCCCTTAAGATCAGCTGTCTTAAGACCCTTGAAGGTGGGTTGGACTCTAGAGACTCCCCACTATAAGGATAGGTCATGGCAGAGTCGGTCGGATGGGTCCCGCAACATCTCCAGAACTTTGCCGTAGTTGGGATTGGGCCATCTCTCCTACCCTCAAGCCCTCCCTACAACCTAATCCCAATGCCTTTGGGGGCCATCAGACCAAACTCCTGGATTCAGTGTCACACTCATGGTGGGTGAGATAAACACAACCTTTCCCAACACAGGAATTGTGACCAGTCAACCCAGAGAGAGAGGAGGGAGGGAGGGAGGGAGAGAGAAAAAGAGAGAGGGGGGAGAGAGAGAGAAAGAAAAGGAAGGAGAGAGGGGGAGGGAGAGAGAAAGAGAGAGAAGGAGGGAGGGAGGGGGAGGGGGGAGGGAGAGAGAAACTGAGTCCTTGGAATTTTTTTCTCATCTTTGCTTTGAACGCCTCTTTGTTTCCTTCTATTGCTATAAACTTTGAGCGACAGCCGCAGCAACAATCGTCATAAGTGGCCCATTGTGCAAATCCCCCTTTGCGAAGGGGCGGCTGGGCAGTGTGCAGGAGCGTGGCCCCCTCCTCCCTCTGAGAACATGGGTGTGAAGATGGGATCTGGTGCCAAAGTCCATCCCTTCCTTGAAGGGCACGGATACAATTGAACACAGCGGTGTTTGTCTGCCCTTAAAGGAACGCCAGCCGTCCCAGGAGGGTCTTCCGAGGCTGGGGGTGGGGGGGGGCACTGAGGTGACAAGAGAGGCGGGGAGCATGCCAGGAAAGGGTCAGCCGTGAGGGGGAACAGATCCAGGACTGCTCCTTCGCCGGAAAGGCAGGAAAACCCTGGCAGGCGACTGGCCAGATCTGGAAGCATCAAAAACAGATGGCAGGAAATATTTAGGAAACTCTGGACAAGAGCGGCAGAGCCGGCTTGCTGAAAGTCCACCCTCTTCCTAAGGAGCTGGGTTCGAGGAGACCGCTTTCCCCTTGCGTCAGCCCCCTCGAGGGCAGATAGACCCACCCGGAGAGAAACTGAACTCTGCCTCCGTCTGGGATTCGAAAAGAGGAATTGCAAAGAGCCCAGACTTGAACCCAGGTCTTCAGCCTTGAATGAGCTCTTGCGACTTTCCTGCCCTCTGCTTCTGTTCCTCCGCTGCACTTTTGCCATCCTGCCCGGCCATGCCTGGCATGGCTGCCGGTTGCCCTCGAGAGCACACGGGGCCCTTTGAAAAGCAGGCCAGGAAATGGCCTGTGACACCCAGGCCCCGTTAGCGGTGACGGGTGCAAATGGCAATTTTGCAAGTCGCAAATTGAAACTATTAGCCTGGAAGGAAATCTATAAGTGTGCCTGCTCAGGATACATTTTCATGGATGGCTTTGGGTTTTGATCAAGCAATAAAAATCCCCCAGTTGGTTTTTTTTTTCTTGGGTTTTTTTTTTCTAACATGCTATAGTATAACTCTCTTTTTTTTCCTTCTTCCTCTTTTCTGCTTTTGTATATTTAATCATTGTGAATTATAAGCCGTGTGAAAGATTTTAGCTCTGGGGCATTTGCCAGATGGTTGATTCTGCTGGGTTTTTTCCTCCCTCTTTTTCTTTCGCACAACAAAAGACATAATGTTTGTGGCAAGCCCTGAGAAATTGTTGGTAATCAGTGTATTCTTCAAAGAACGGGCACCAGACCTGTTTGCAAGAATGTTCGGTTTATGCCGAAATTAATCGTGAGCTCTTTTGAATCTGCTCCTGGGCAGGGAACAGAACAAATTGTGTCACTTCTGTGCCGGTTTCCATCCATCGTGCAGCCCTCTGAAGGGCAGAGAGACGGGATGGGCGAGCCAGCGAGGGAGCGCCTTTCTTTCTTTCCCCCCCGCACTACATATATTTGGTTGATAATATATGGATCAATGCAGCCGTTGCTTCAGAAATCACCGCTTGGTGCAGCTTCCTTAGGCGAACTCAAAGGATCTGGCTTTGTCAAGGAACCTTCCTGAGGGGAGGAGGGCCCTTTGTGGAGCCCTGATCTCCAGAGCTGTTGATTAGCAATGCCAAAAATTGGGTGGGGAGTCAGAAGGCAATGCAGGCAACTCTGCCACCGAGGTGCAAAATCTTTTCAGCTCATTCTGTGGTCACCAGGATTACTGAGTGCCAGGTAAGGTAGGGAAGTTTCCTCTGCTCTTATTGAATTCAGCCCTGGATGATGGACAGGAGGAGGACAGCATTCTTGAGCCAGACTAGGAAAGTGTCCATGTGTGACTCTTCAGTGCTCCTGTCAGCCTCTTGAAGACCCACAATCTGATAGAATAGAATTTAATTCTTTATTGGCCAAGTGTGATTGGACACATAAGGAATTTGCCTTAGTGTATACGCTCTCAGTGTACATAAAAAAAAAGATACGTTCATCAAGAATCCTAAGGTACAACACTTAATGATAGTCATAGGGTACAAATAAGCAACCAGGAAACAATATCAGTATAAATCGTAAGGATACCAGCAACAAAGTTACAGCCATACAGTCATAAGTGGGAGGAGATTGGTGATGGGAACGATGAGAAGATTAATAGTAGTGCAGATTTAGTAAATAGTTTGACAGTGTTGAGGGAATTATTTGTTTAGCAGAGTGATGGCGTTCGTGGGAAAAAACTGTCCTTGTGTCTAGTTGTTCTGGTGTGCAGTTCTCTATAGCGTCGTTTTGAGGGTAGGAGGTGAAACAGTTTATATCCAGGATGTGAGGGGTCTGTAGATATTTTCCCAGCCCTCTTTTTGACTCGTGCAGTATACAGGTCCTCAATGGAAGGCAGGTTGGCAGCCATGGTTTTTCCTGCAGTTCTAATGATCCTCTGAAGTCTGTGTCTGTCTTGTTGGGTTGCAGAACCAAACCAGACAAGAGATCCAAGAGATGTGGGTTAAAATAGGCCAGATCATGAGACCCACCGCTGCCTGGCCATAGACCATCAGTGAGGGCTTAGCAGGAGGATCTGGTGGCATTCAGCTGTGGGCATTCAAGGTGCCAGGGTCCCAGATCTTCCAAAAGCACCTCCTTCCCATTTGAGGAGAAGCTCAGCAGATTCCCTTGGGGAGCCCTGCTAGGCTGGGGGTCCATGCCTTGGCAGTTTCTTCATGGCAGGGTCCACGATCTTTGGCGTCTTGCCCACCCTCTGGCTTTCCAGGCCCTAAAATAATGACTGCTTTCGAAACCTTGCAAAGATTGAATTCCTGATTTGCCAAGATCAACAAGCAAGGTTTGGGTCTGAGCTCTCCCCTGCGGATACGTAGACGATTGTTCTGCAGGGCCACCTCCGAGCTGGTGGTCAACTCTGCTGCGTAACATTAACAAACAGATCATTTCAACCCAGCCTGGAGAGTTCCTTTTTAATGGGCAATTTGTAATTGCAGCAGTTAAATGGGAACCAGCAGCTAAGATGTCACTCCTGGTTGGTGGCCAAGGGCTGCTGGAGAACTTTGGGGATTGCAATTAGCCTGGAAGTCACAGGCAGGCAGGCAGGAAGGCTTTGCAGTTCTGTATTTTACTGAAAGTCACCCTCATGTCTTGACTTCATCCTCATTCTGGGACCGAGAAACCCTGCCGTTGTCCAGGCCTCTTCAGCACATATTTTGACTTCAAAACAAGGATCAGGAGAGCTCTAGCAACGGAGCTGCTCCCAAGATTAGGTACTTTTGGGATGGAGACCTGAAACGGTCTTTGCCCCAGATTTACAAAAGGCACCCCAAGTAGGTTGCTGGGGGCGGTGGGACCCAGACACCCCTGCAGCAGATCTGCAGGTGGGAGGATTGGAATCCAGCTGAGGTCTCGATAGCATTTGCGGGGGGGTGGGATTTGGATAAGGAAGGAAGAAGAACGCAAGGAGAGATGCTTCCATTAAGTCATGGAATCATCAAGAAATGGCTGGGAATGGGCACCTTTGCTTAGGGCTTGAGGGACTCCAGAATAACAGAGTTGGAAGGGACCTTGGAGGTCTTCTAGTCCAACCCCCTGCTCAAGCAGGAAACCCTAGACCGTTTCAGACAAATGGTTGTCCAATCTCTTCTTCAAAACTCCATCAAGGCAAGAACTTTATCTTCTTCTTCAGAAGATAAAGTTCCTGCCACAATTTTTCCTTTTGGGAATTATAACGGATTGTACAGGGATTGAGACTAAACTGATTCTGAATTTAATAACAGCAGCAAGACTGTTGATTGGACAATACTGGAAGAAAGAAGAGGTACCTACAATAGAAGAATGGATACTGAAAGTCATTAATTTGGCTGAGATGGCTAAAATCTCAGCTTTTTTAAAAGACAACACGCAGGAAAGATATTTAATTGAATGGAAAAAATGGATTGATTATCTACAAAACAGATATCAGATTAAGAAATATCAGATTGCCTTTGAATAATTAGGAAGATATTTTATGTAATGGGGAGGGGGTTGGGAGATGAAAAGCTTTGGATGAGGTCAATTGGATTGGAAGGGAAAATTTTATTCTATGTTTGGTTTATGTATAACAATACCTTGTGATTGACCCGGGAAGCGGGGGGGGGGGGGAAGGGAGGGGGAAAGGGGGTTTTCTGGGAGGGAGGGGGAGAAAAAGGGGGGGAAATGTTTTTGTTTTTTTAAAACAAAAAAAGGAAAAAAAACCTCAATCAAGGCTTCATTAAAAACCGAAGTAAATACGGATGCTCTCCATGGATCCAGTGGCTCCCCTACCCATCCTTGAGTGGCATGCAAAGGACGCCTGTCCAGGGTGACTTTGGCCCTTTCTCGGTCCAGCCAGGACTCTCCTCCTCAGGGGCAAACGGGGGCCACTGAAAAAGGGGACGACGACAAAGAGAATGAACTTAATGGTATCCCAATGGGTTTCTCTCCCCCACAACACACGAAAGACGGAGCACCTAATTGCACCAGGGTGATAATTTCTAGTTGATTAAAGAGTATTTGTATTCTCCTTTCTCCCTCTTCTCCCCCCCACCCTCGGCCAACCCCCAGTGCCATTTTTTTTTTTAAAAAAGGAGGAAATCACATCCGAAGGCGAAGATGTGCCTCAACGCTCCTATTAATATCGCCCAACAATTGTCTTAGCTAAAAAAAGAAAAAAAAGAGAGAGGAAGGTAATTACAACTTTGCTGTCTAGGAGCACTAATCAAAGTCTGTCCGGGCTTTTAATTCCATTTTAAATATGGATGAAACCCAACTCTTCAGGCTCACCCCGGTGTGGCGGGGCGAGGGAGCTGCCGGGGACGGCACGAGGGGGACTGGGGCGGTTTAACGAGCAGCTGCTGCCGAGCCCCGGCCCGGCATCTGTGATTTAAATTGTTAGCTGCACCGTCAGGTAGAGTGCAGGAAGACATGATGGAGAGGCTGTTAAGTCCCTGGCCGCCAATTACCAACAATCAGGGAGGAGCCCCAAACTCGTTCAGCACAATAAACCCAGTTTGCCTTGTTTCATCCTGAAGAGGCTACAGCTGCAGCGATTCAGAGCCCCGGAGCAGGCGTGATTAGCAGGCAGCCTGCCTCCTCTTCCTCTCCAGCACGCAGACCAGCCATTAACCCTTCGCTCGGCTGTCCCCACCCACCCTGGACAGGACAGGACAGGAGAGGAGAGGCCTCGGTGTCCCCTCTCCATGGGGGCAGAGGGGGTTGCATGTCCCTCTGGGTAGGTCCAGCGAGAAAGTTGGGGTGATGAAGGGTGACCCTTCCAAGGCCTTCCCTTCCCTTTGCATCCCTCAGCTTTGTAGCCAGAGAAGCCCCCACCGCAGAGAGGGAAGATACCTGGCTCCCTGTCCTTTCCCTAGCAAAAGTCTTGGCAGTTTTCCCTGCAGGGAAAGCGGTGAATGTAGAGACGGGTCTCTTTCCTGCAGAATCACAACCAGCAGCTCTTTTCCGGAGCAACACAGGGGGTTCAGAAGACTAGACTAGACTAGACTAGACTAGACTAGACTAGACTAGACTAGAATAGAATAGAATAGAATAGAATAGAATAGGAATAGAATAGAATTCTTTATTGGCCAAGTGTGATTGGACACACAAGGAATTTGTCTTGGTGCATACGTTCTCAGTGTACATAGAAGAAAAGATACCTGCATCAAGAGAGATTTGTGTTCCTGGCTGTGCAGGATCCAGCCCCGTCTTCTAGCCCTGAGCTACGGTGACATGGGGCCAGCCGTTCCCCACCCACGCAGCCTGGACGTTCTGGGGACAGCAAGAAGGGGGTCATTTACAGTCCCTCCGAAATCTCACTGGGTAGCCCACGGGCTCAGTTCCCCCGCCCCCTTCACCTCTTGGTCACAAGTGGAAAATCGTGACATAGATATGAGCCTAGATTCCCAGAGGCAAAAAAAAAAAAAAAGGAATGAAAATATATTTATTGGGGATCCCGGAGTCGGTTTTCCTTAACCCAGGAAAAGCAGCTGTGCGTCAGTTTTGAACCAGTGACCAGATTAACCACCTAACACTTAAGCAAAATGGAATTTAGTTCAGTTGATACGGGAGCTCAACGTTCAGAGCCTTTCAGTGGAAGTGATTAAAAATGGCCTTTTCTCCCTCCCCCTCCCACCCCCAACAATGCACGGGACCCCTCAAACTTATTAAATCGTAAGCCCACCCTTCCATGTTTTCTGAAACCTCCTGAACAAAGGCCGAGGTTTTCACAACCTATGAAAAACGACCTGAATGAAATTAATTGAGTGGTTAAAAGGCAGATTGTGGTCAAGTCCAGGGCAGGCAATTAAACTAATTCCGTGCCCATTTCCTTACCTGGAGTAAACCCTATATAAACTCCGTTGGGCTTATTTCCAAGTCCAAGCTGCCTGGCTAAACCAACCGAAAACAACACCCAAGTGGCTTCTTTACCAGCCCAAAATATATTTGCTTTCTCTTGGAGAGGAAACTTTGGCTTCCTTTCCATCTGCCCTGCCTTGAAAAAATCCTCCTTTTATGTCTTAAATCTTAAGTCTTCATTGTTCCTGGCTCAGCCTTTGGGCCAAAACTCCCCAGTTTGACAAGGAAAGGCAGAGAGAGGGGGGGGGAGAGAGAAATCCATTTTAATTCTCCTTTTGTGTCTCCCCCTACCACAATTAACCCCCTCCCCCGTACACCCCACCTTAGATGACGACGAACACGACTGGATTGTGAAGACGTGTCGAAAAGGCTGGGACGAATGCGTTGGCTTCAAGCCGAAGAAGTGAGCCGGTCGGAGGGCGAGGAAGAACCCGGCTCCCCTTGGGGTTTTTCCCGCCTGAGGACCCTCTCCCTGTAATTTCTCCATTAAGGCCGGCGTGGCCTCCCCCTGCCAAGAGAAGGGTGCCCAGCGGCTTTCCTTTCATCGGAGGCAATAAGTGGAAATGGTGAGCCAATCGCCCTGCGCATTGGCCTTTCCCGAGGGGAGAAGGAGAAGGAGCCAGATTTTATTGTGGGGTGGGTTTTTTGTTTGTTTTTTTGGTCGTCCTTTTGTTTTGCCCTCCACAAAGAAGGGGGGCCGGGCTGAGGAACCCCAAAGCAAAGAAAAGGGAACCGGTCTTCCGTTGATGTCAGTGCCCGCACCTCGACTCGACTTAACTTTATTTATTATACACAAATAAGACATTTACAAAGCACAACAGTAAAAGGGAGCTAATAAAACAAACATTGGTTTTGACCTCTTTTTTGTTTTGATTTGATTTTTTTAAAAAGTGCTTTACAATTTTTCTTTTTCTTTTTTTCTTCATTATTCCCTCCCCTCCCTCCCTCCCCCCACCCCCCCAGTGCCCACCCCTCGTCTCTTTATTTTAAATAAATACCGGTCCTGACTGCCTGTTCTTCCAAAGGTTATTTTTAGCCATGTTCACCTAGACATGCACAAATTGCCACAATCTACAAACAAAACAGTCTGTTCTTTTTCCCCCCACCCAAGACAATTTGGCACAGCCTGGGACCACCACCCCTGCTTCTTCTGACTGGGCCAGGCGGTTAGTTCTCTGTCTGCCCCTGAGTTGATGAAGCCCCTTATTCTGCTCAGCCCAGCTTTTTAAAAAGGAGAAGCAGAAAGAGGGAGACGCAATGCTGCCCTTTGGAGACCCCCTTCCGAGCCCGACATGCTTCAGTTAAATATACGTTGTCAGCGTGAATGCTTCAGGTTTTTCAAAACAAAATTTGGCCCTTCTTAGTTCCTGGAAATTAATCCAGGCGCCTCCTTTGTCTTCCCAGATCCGACTAGATTCTACTTTAATTTTTCCTCAGCTCTTAGAGCTATAGAAAATCCAAACATATTCCAGAAAGGAAACCCGTGCCGAATTCCAAAGCATGTCCTTTGCAGGGAATCGAGTGACAACAGATTTTGACTAAGCTTACTAATTGCTGGCCCTCAGAATTTAGGCTGGGAGTTTTGCACAGCCTGATGGTGAGAAGTGAGTGATGGGAAGGATTCCATTCATATTTTAAATTCCCCCAATGCTGGAGGCATCCTTTGGAGCACAGCATTGGCGAAAATAGGGATTTTTACGGGCAGATAGTCCAACCTGCTGGAGGGTCTCTGAGCTTGCACAGAGTTTTGCCCGTCTAGGGTCAGGGGGCACCTTTGCTCAGCTACGTGTTTGCATGAGAGTGTGTTTTTAAATGTAGATAGACAGACGGCTTTGCCCAGGGAGAAGACATCGGGCTATCGAGAGGCTGCTCTAAAGGGCACCTGTCGTCCTCCTCTGGGGCAGGATTTTTCAGAAACTTCCATTTCACGGAGGACAAATGGATCGAACATCCATTGAACGGTTTCCAGTTTTGCAAGAGTGGAGCAAAATTTACCGTGTTTAAAAAAAGGAAGCCCTGGCTGCTCCCTGACTTTTACAAGGAAGAAAAATTCCGATCTTTGCTTGGTGATTGGAGAACAACAAGACAAAACCTTTTCTCTCCTCTGGGACTGACCCCCCACCCACCCCACCCTGGAGTCCCTGCTTCTCCTCCTCCTCATCGGGCTGAAAGAGAAGCTCCCTCAAAGCCACCGCTTGACAGCCCCCCCAAAGCAGTTGCCGTCCCTTTGAAAGAAAGAAACACACACAAACGCACACAGCCGCCAGGGAGGGTGACCTCTGTCCCCTCCGCAATTCAGCAGGACGTCTGAGTCAGGAAGTTCAAGGGTCACTCTGCACCGGCCTCCTTTCCTGCACTCGCTGCCTCGGCCACCCAGGACCACCAAGAAACACACAACTGGGCGGCTTCCTCCTTCAGGTCAAGCTCCGCGGGTGAATTCTTGGGAGCAGGTCATGCTGGGCTCTCGGCCAGCACGGGAGCAGCACGGAAGGACCACGAAGTGACAGAACTCCTGGAAATGATGGGCCATCCTACCAATAAAGGAGAATATCTGTCGCTCAAGGGTTGAATTGAGGGGTCCTCAATTGGTGCTCTCTGAGCTTGGTGGTTTTCTTCCAGGCGTTTCGTGACCCAACGAGGTAACATCATCAGTGCCATCATAGCCTGGGGAGAAGTGTGGGGGGAGGGGGATCTGCCTAGATTGGGGGTTCTCCAGAGGGTGGGAGGGAAGGAGGGAGGGAGAACAACACCTGTGTCTTTGGATAGGAAGTCCTGGGAGAAAAACGGAGCAGATCTGTGCCATTCCAGCCAGCAAAAAGCAATGAGGTTGGGTGGGGAGGGGGTGTCCCTGGCCCAGGCCTTGGGGAAGCCCCAATCAGGGCAATGCCTGTCCCACCAGGGCCTTTCTGTCCAAAAGGCATTTCACGGGCCAGTTAACCTAGCAGCTGCCCAGCCTAGCAAGATGATGCTTGAGGCTGTGAAGAAGATCAGGGAGCTCCGTAGCAGGAGAACGCCAAGTGCTTTTGCTCAGTCGCTCCATCCAGCACAGCCTGGGGATGCCAAGTGCCATTAAATAAGAGGGAAAGAGAGAGAGAGAGAGAGAGAGAAGTTCCAGTTTTGCTACAGTCCCAGCAGCACAAAGTCCCGCCTTTTCCGTCAACCCCAAAGTTTCTTTTTTAAGTTTGATGTTGCCACTAGAGGGTTTAAAAAACATTTTTCTCAGCTCCGTGCAAAGGTTGAAGCCCCAGTTCATTGGATTTTGCTCCCAAGGTTTAGGGAGGGAGGCCTTTTCCCACCGGCTGTTGGGTGACGAGATTAGAAGCATCCGCAAGAGTTGGAGGCGCGCTGGGAGGGTCACCGCGCAGCTACAAAGCCCTGCCAGTCCCAAAACAACCAGACGGATGATGCTGGCGGGGGGGAAAAAATCAGAAGCCTCAAGAGTTGAAAAGGAATCAAGATCCGTGGCCTTCTCTGTTGAAACGGAGAAAGTTCCCACCTTCCATCCACATTTCCATCGAACGGTTGAACGTTGAGACTTTAACTTGTAGACTTGATTCTTAGGTTGGAGGTCCCTCGTGCTCCATGCTTGAATGAACACGTCCAGCCCAGGTGGCACAATGTCTCTCCTTACGTTGGTTAAACTCGCAGCAGAAGACAAGATACATCCACCGCAAGTCCCTTCGCTTCGTCGTCCAGAGAAGGCCCTGCCCAGAATCTTCAGCAGCCAGCAAATCCACCAGGTGAAGAAGGCCATCGGGCGACGCTCAACGGCTGGTGGCTACAGCCGCGGCAGCCGAGATCCAGAAGCCAAGGCTGAGAAGACCTTGAGGGGGTCCCTCGGTGGCCAGGGAGGAAATGGTCGGGAGATTAAACGCAGCAGTGGCATCACAAGTCCCGGGAATTGAGGAAAAGGAGCAGTCAGTACTGAAACAAGATCACCTGCCAGGAAAATCAGAGAGAAGCTCGGGAGACGTTGCAGAAGAACGGAAGTGGGGACCACGAAGACCTCCGTCCCTCCCCAAGGCACGTTAGGTCAGATAGACCCTGCTGGGAAGGTTGGGCTTTGTGAGATCGGAGACAGTGGAAGGTGGCAGGAGGTCTTTTCCCCTGGCTAGAGGGGCCTGAGATGAAGTCAACATGAGGCTGCTAAGGGAGGCGAGAGTCCCTCTTCCTGGGGATCAACTCAAGATGCCTGAAGGCTCCCAGAATCTGCTACCTGGAGGTTCCTGCCTGGGGGAAGGCTAACCAGACCTCTCTCCATTCCAGCCACCCGAGCAGCCGGCGCATTGGAGGCACCACAAATAAAGAGAGAGAAGGTTGGTGGGAAAGGCATTCAGGAGAAGACTGGCTGGTCTCCCCCAGGCCAGCTCCCTGCATTTCCCTGCCTAGATCCCCAGCACCCAGTTCTAGGAAGAGATGCTCGGGACCGCACTGAGCCACGGTGTCCTGTATACGCCTGCTCCCACTTCCAAAGGGGATGTGATGGGTGGACAGGAGCAGAAGACAGAAAGAGGAAAGGTAAAACACGCGTCTAGCCCACATCCTCGTTACCTGAGGCTAAATTGGAAGCTGCCTTCCCACGTCCGCCCGCCTCCCCGCTCGGTCCTCCCGCCAGCAAGGCAGGCCAGCAGCCGGGGAACGATGGAGCCGACCCCGATTTCGTGCTTAGCCAATCAGGGAGCTGAGCAGAGCATCCAGAAGGAAGCAAAGGAGAGTAGGAAATGCCTCCCCCCCTCCACTGGGAAAGGGGGAGACTTACTTCTGGACCCCAAATTCCAAGGGGGGGTGCTTCTGGATCAGGGCTTCGGGGTGGGGGCTCCCCTCAGCATCACAGAGGGCTGCAGAAGCAGCCATGGTTACGATCGGAGCGCCCCCCCTTCCTACCTTCTCCCCTCGACTGGAGAGGCCTCCATCCATGTCGGCTTTGAGGTGCACAGGGGGGGCTCCGTAGGGGAGGCGGCAGTGCAGTTGTCCACACTGGACTTGACCTGCGGAGAACAAGATACGAAAACTTGGATTCAGGGTGGGGGTGGGCATAAATGGACGGATGAAACACACACCCCGCCCCACAAGCAAGCAAGCAAGCACCAAGGGGCTGCCATGCAGTGTGTGGGTTCAAACGGAGAGAGAAACACAAAGCGTGCAGGAACAGTTGTTGGCTACCGTCAAGAAAAACTTCTACCAAGTGTGTTTGCAGACACAATTAAAACTTTCTTTCTTTCTGCTGCTCACTTCATCCTGCGTGTGTGTGTGTGTGTGTGTGTGGGCGGGGGGGCTATGGTGCTCAGGTTGGGCCCCCAATGCTCTCCAGCCCTCTGATCTGGTAGGAAAAGGGGGGGGCTCTCAACCCTCCCTCCCCAAGAAGAGACCCATTGATGCAAAAAAAAAGCCAAGAACTGCCTAGGGAGATTTTGGCATAGCTGCAGGCTGGGGTGGGGGGGATGCAGGGGAGTGAGGCAGGACTCTCGGCTTCTAAGCTTCCTCATTTTTTTCTCTTGTTCTCCTCCTTGTGGTCTCCTTTCCACCTCCAGCAAAACAATCCCGTCAACGACTTTCTCGTAAGGCTGGCCGGAACTACACCCCCGCCGCCGCCACCCCTGAGGCCCGGTTCCCCCTCTTCCTCCACTTACTCTCTATGTAGCTGTGGAGGGTCACCATCCTGGCCCGCTCAGGACCGCTGAACGGGGAGTAGTGGAGGTCTTCCGGTAGCACGGAAGGGAGGCGGGATTGGGAGCCCCCCGAGGGAGCCCCCGTGTGTTGAGGGGTGTGTTTTTTGTGCCGCGCTCTGCAATTCTGAAACCAAACCTGGAGAAAGAGGGAGGATCTCAGGGTGGGGGGGCCACCTGCAATTATCTTTATTTTGCCTCCGTTAAGTCCTTTGGACGAGCAGTTGGGGAGGGTGACCAGCAGGGCAGTCAGAAGGAGGAAATGACCGGAAATCTCAGGACCCAGGGGTCACTGGCCACCTCTACTTCTGAACCGGCTGGTCAAAGTAGGCACCCCATTATGCGGGGTCCCTGGTGCCCTCTGAGCTGGCTGGTTTCCTTGCAGACGTTTCATGACCCAACGAGGTAACGTCATCGGTGTTAGGAGGGAGTGGGGTGAATTCTGCACATAAACCGGAAGCCATAGCCTCACCTGAATAACTCTCCTGCTGAGCCCGGTCATGTCCGCCAGCTTCTGCAGCGTTTGAGCATCTGGATTGTTATCCTGAGCGAATTGGGCTTGCATGACCTACACGGGGGAGGGGTGGGGAGAGATGTTAAGGTGAGACCCCTCCCCAGTAATTGGCATCCTCCCCACCTCCCGGGTCTCTTCATACCTGCAGCTGCTCTGCTGTAAAGGAAGTCCTGGCTCGCTTGGCCGGCTTGGGCTGGCTGTCCTGCTCGGAGGGGACTGCCCCTTCTAGAGTGATGCCATTCCCTGCAAGAGAAGAGGGGAGGGGGTGAGATTGACCGTGGGGGGAGGGGGGGGAGACGCAGCAGGGCCTGATTTATCTCCCAGCCGGGGCTTATGGTCGGGAAATCCAGTTACCCCCCCATCAGCTGAAGCTGCAGAAAGAGACAAGGAAAGCCTCCCAGCCTTTCAGATGACCTTCTCCTGGCACAGATAGACTTCAGGCACGCTTGGAGGCTCCACCAACATGTCTTTCTTTGGGCCATAAAATTTTGGGGCTGGGTCTCAACGTGGTGACTTGATGTAGTTCTCTTCACCTACCTCTGGGAAAATTGCCCTGGCTATAAGCCAACTCTGGCGTTGACAACTCTTGTTTATTTAATCTCTTTCCTTTCTAACTGCATCCTAGATTTATAGATCGTTCCTTTTTATACAACTGTTTTTGTCACCTTGTAAGCCGCTCGGGACAGCAAGGTAAACTGAAGGCATGAAACCCATCAAGAGAAGGGGAGCGTAAAGATTCCAGCAACACCAGGCTTGCTTTGAGGTTGGGGGCCGAACCCCACTCAACGTCAGACCAAAACTATTGCTTAACACATTGTAAGCCACCCTGAGTCTTCGGAGAAGGGCGGGATATAAATTCAAAGGGAAAAAAAAGAAAAAAAAGAAAAAGGAAAATAGAATAGAATAGAATAGAATTTTTTATTGGCCAAGTGTGATTGGACACACAAGGAATTTGTCTTGGTGCATATGCTCTCAGTGTACATAAAAGAAAAGATACCTTCATCAAGGTACAACGATCAGCCAGCCCGTTTCAGCCACATGTGCTCCAGAGTGCAGGGAGCAACCTAAGGATTAGTGTTCTGGTCCGCCAGCAGCCTACGGACCTGGCAGCGGAGTCGGACAGGGAGGAGGCTGTGGCGGACAATGGGCCAGTGCTGGAGTCAGGGGAAGGCCTGGACAAGGGCTCTGTGTTGGAGGCAGAAATGGGGCCAGGGCCATCTGGGAGTTATGTGCAGACTCCGGAGCCTCCAGAGGCAGACAGCAGAGAGGCAGAGGAACAGGAGGACCCTGCTCCTAGTGCACGCATGTGAAGAGCTGCCAAAAGGCAAGAGCAGCTGAAGCAAAAAGGACGACTCGGGAGTAAGGCCAGGAGATGATTGGCCACGCAGCAACGAGCCGTTGGGTGCTTTGTAGAAAAGCAACGTTGATTCCGTTGCTTCTTGTCAGCGTCTCTTGAACTTTGTGGGGGTTTTGCCAAGAAAAGCCTTTGGCAGGTTGCCAAAGACAACAAAGGTTGGTGATAAGGCTGAAGGACTGGTTATTAAGAATTTTGTTTTGGACGAAGCTGAGAATGAATTAATTCTCAGCTGTTTTAATAAAATAAGTTTGTTGAGGACTGAATTGTGTTTAGTATAATCACCACTTGGGCCTGGGCAGCGTAAGGGGGAGCCAGCAGCGTGGGAACCCACACTCGCCCTCTGGGTTGCAAGGCAAGGCTGAGGAGGGAGGAGATTATCTCGGCCCAGGCTGAAGGAATGCTCTTTCTTTCTCTTTTTGAGCTGGGCTGATTCGTTGCTGCGGGATGATTAATGGAAGTCAGCCTCAGAAACATCTGTTTATTTTCCTTTCTCTGGACGGGACCGGGGCAGGCAAAATCGCTTTGCGGGTCCCAGAGGGAGGCTTAGGCTCCGACAGATGGACGGATGGGCTGACTTGCGTCCCCTCTCAAGAGTCCGAAGGGAAGAGTGCAGGTCATGCCGCTCGGCTGCCACCCGGCCTCTGCCCATCACTGCCCACTAAGCTGACACGGTGCCCTGCAGGGAACTCCTGGCATCCAGGAATCATCCAAGGAGGAAGGCAAGCGAAGGGAGGGGGCTGCATTTCCCACCCACCCAGACGGGAGTGGTTTGGAGGGAGGGATGCTGAGGCCCAATAAAGAGCAGCCATCTTTGAAGCCCCCCACCCCCATCTCTCCCGACTGGGTTGGGTTCCAGCCCAAACGGTGAGCAGGAGAGAAGCTGACCTCAACAGCCTTCTGGGATGACCATACAAGACAGAAGATGGCAAAAGGCACTCTCGGCGTTGGCCAGCTGACCTTTGAGGGTGGGAAGAAGCCACTTCTCTTCTCATGCACACCTCCTAGAACAGTGATGGCTAACTTTTTTGCCATCGCGTGCCAGGAGCGGTTGGGGGGAGAATGGACCGTTTTTGGCCTTTGGAGGGCCTCCGGGGGGAGCAGGGAAGACTGTTTTTGCTCTCCCCAGACTCCTAGAAACGCTCTGGAGGCCGGGGAGATCAAAAAACAGGCCTTCCCCACCACCACCCGAGGCCCTCCAGAGGCAAGAAAGAGCCTCTTTCCCTACTTCTGGTGGGCCCAGAAGGGCTGAAACTCAACTAGCTGGCGCGTGCACGCACACTGGAGCTGAGCTTGCGTGCCCACCAATATGGCTACGTGTGCCATAGATTTGCCATCATGGTCCTAGAAGTTCTACCAACCTCAGGAGTGAAGAGACATCAGCCCTGAACAACTCCTGGGACCTCCTCCTTGGCTGGAAGATCTGGAGAACTTTCCTGGTGCTCTCTTGCTTGCCACCCCTTTAACCAACCCCCTTCGCGTCTGGCTTCCAAGGTAGGCCCTCTGCATCTCCTTCCTCAGACAGGAGGTCAAGGAGACTCTCTCCTCTCCTGCGGGGCCACCCAGAAAGCCTCTGAACCTGGGTCCAAATCCAGGCCTAACCATCTGCCGGGCCAGCCTGGCCAGGAGGAGGATGCGGCACAACCCGGCGGCTCAGACGCCCAGCCTCCCACCGCATCCCGCTTTGGCATCTTGTTTTGATTTTGTTTTCATCTCCTTGCTTAAACCTTGTAAACAGAAACATTGATTATTTTCATTTTCAGATTTCCCCTCCTCCTTCGCCTTCCCCTTTCTCAAAATCGTTTCCATCTGCTGAGCAAGGAGTGACCATGCTCTCTCTCTCTCTCTCTCTCTCTCTTTTGCATTTGCTCAAAGAAAGAGAGAGAGAAACCTCTTTGAGTTTTTTTTTTAAAAACTTTTTGACACTTGAGCAAAGTTTTGTCTCTTGGGAATCCCATGCGCCTGTTCGTCTTGAAAAGAAGGAGGAAAGACAAAAAGAAGGACGACAGTTGTGTCAACTCAACTGAGCCAAACCTGGTCTTTTCTCTGCAACTCTGTCCAAAAAAAAACAAAAAAACACACCCCGAAAAAGAGAACTGGGGACATTTTAAGACGCCAGCAGTACCTCTTCCAAATAACCCAGGTCTGGCCTGCGATTTCTAGAGAGAGCAATTTGAGACAAATCCATTTCCTTAGACGTGGAATCACATTTAATGGTCTTAAGCAAAGACCAATATGCCTCCGGGCACTAGGGGGCAACTGAGTGGAGCCCCCTGGTGGCTGTTACGTTACAGTGCTTCGTCGCTATGGTATAATCTGCATTTCACATTGGAAATATTTTACTTGTTTTAACCAACAGGGCTTGGATTTTTGTTTTATTGTTTGTTGTGGGCTGTACGCTGCCCAGAGTCACACTGAGTTGGAAGTGGGGAGGGTGTGTTTTTTTTAATATAAATCTGGTTAAAGAATAGATTAAATAGAGAAGTCACCAGCAGGCTGGGTCAGTTTTAATCCCTAGTCAAGGGCCTTCCCTGCTGCCTTCCTTAATAATAGACTGCAACGCAGTTGTGCATTTTATGTGACAAATAGCTTAAGTGGTTCAAGAAGAAAAGCGCAGATAAAAAGATAAAATGCATGCCACAGACGAGGAAAAAACTCCAGCTTTGTCTATGTAGCTGCAGAACAGAGTCACTGTATAGGTGACTTCTGTATAGGCCCCAAGGAATTTTTAGAACCATGGCACGTCTACGCAATTGTCAAGAAACCAAAGAAAAGCCAAAAGGCTGTAGGAGATTCCCAAGTTGGTTGATCAGTTTCATAAGATCTCTAACCCCAAGGCCTCAACAACCCCGAACAAAAATAAGAACTGCTTCTACACCCACGCTACTGTCTCACTGCCAACTTCCACTCTAACACAAAGTCACCCTCTCCATTTTGCCTCCTGGACGCAAATCAGAAGTGGACATCCCACATCTTCTCAACTGGACCAATTCCCACTCCCTCCATATCATCCCACTTAGCTCCTGGGGCACCTTGGCGCATCTTGAACTCATCAGAGGAGACGCGGTCAGCCAATCTCCATCCTGTCAGCTTTGCCAAGTGCCCACGTTCACTTCTAGGCATTTTTTTAACTGTTTGGATTTTGTCAAGAGCCAAGTAGCCCACATCCAGCACCTGGAGGTCCTGGCTGCTTTCTCAGATCCTAAAGGCCTGCCCACCCATTCAGGAAGGGAAGCCAACACCAAAACAAAAGTTGGGGGTTTCTGCCAAGCATTAAGAGAGCGCCTGTCAAGTCCTGTTTTTCTCACTTCCTTGGTGGTTAGAAGTTGGATGGATGGATGATGGAGAGATTTTTACTCAGAAAGGCATCTTACTCTTGGCCAAAGTCAAACAGATCTGAAGGAAGGAAAGTCTTGAGACCTTCATGGAGACCTTGAGACCTTCATGGAGGAGACCACCACACACTCAAGCTTTGTGGCCATGCCAGGGCCACAAAGCACCAGAGAGGACGAGTTGAGAGATCTACCTACCGTTCTCTGCTGCGCGCTTGAGGTTCTCCACCATGGTGTCATAGTGGATCCGACATAGCACCTTCTCTTCCACCAGGCCAAACTCTTCCCCGGTGGACAGCTGCCTCTTGCAAGAGAAGCAGGCGAAGCAGGCGAGATGGTAGGCATTGCCCCGAGCCCTCCGCACCCAGTCGCTGGCGTAGATCTGCCTCCCACAGCGAGCGCATTTGGTACCAAACCGACTGAAAAGGAGAAGAGAAGCCGAATGGCTACGACTGTCCAAAATCGGAGGCATTTTGTTTTTCGTCTTCCAACTTTCTGCCCCAAATGCAGAAGTGCCAAATCCCCAGGGCATCTAAATGGCAAAACATCAGCAACTCAGCATTCTTGACCCCCCCACCCCAAACGGACAACCTACCCAAACGTGGTGATAAATATTAGTTTGCAGAAAACCGTTTTGTACCATCGACTGAGATCGCTTTGAGGGCTAGTCTAAAAGCAGATATTTTGAGAATTGGGCCTTTATGCTTAAAAAAAAAAAAGTTGGCTTTTAAAGAGAGGGCAGCAGCCATGCTAGTTAAAAACTGCCCCTAAACAACCAATGTCATAAAAGAGGCTGAAATCAAAGGGAGGTTGCAAGGATCCCAAAATAGGGTCCTCACGTTATTTTCATGTAAGGAGGATTTTTACAACCCTGGTTCAAAATTCCCTCTCATTAAAACACAAAGGCAGGCAAGATTCTAGCTGCTAACCAGCTTTCTTGCAGAATGCATCAAAGGAATAACAGCTGGCTGTTCACCCTCTTCCTTAGGGTGTCCATCCTCTGTGCTTCTGCCCCTTTCTCCAAATTTTGCAGGGGTGCCCCAGTCTGAAACAGCCCCTTGCTCGTCCTTCTTTGCAGACGGCTGTCGAGCATCCAAAGGAACCGGTAGAAGGACCCTTGCACATTTCACAGGCTTCTCTCCCATTCAACACTTCCCTCTGCTCGACACCAATCACACACACACACACACACACACACACCGCATGGGGGGGCTTCGCTTTCTGTACGTTCCCCTGCATGGAAGGAGTCTGATTCTAACGAAAGGGAGAGCCGAGGAAAAGAATGCAGGCACAATACGTTCTTTGGCTCACTGGTTTGAGTGATCACAGGCTGCTTGGAAGCGCAACGCACACAGCCGCAGGCGGCCGTGAGATGCCGGGGCAGGAGATGCTGAGGACTAGCCACCTTCTGACACTCCCCCTCCCTCCACCCGCTGACTTCCTGGGCCTTCGCACAAGGGGAGCCAGAGCAGAGCGTAGCAGGCCAAAGGTCCTTGTTCCAGAAATTAACAGGCGACTGCAAGCCCTCAGGATTCAGCTCCCCAAAAATGCAGCTGGCTTGTGGCAAAAACCACCCATTTTTTATTTTTTTTTACCAAAGACAGAGGTGGGGAGAGCTCACAAGAGCCCCAAACGGTGGTCAGTAACAAGCAACTGAAATTGGTCCTGGAGAACATCTGATCCTCCATCCTTTTGGCCCAAGTGATACAGAAAAACTTAAAAAAAAAAAAAACCACACCCCACGTATTAAAAGGGTTTTGTCCCAGAGCAGACGCAATGCCAGCAGTTTTTTAATTTTTAATTTTTCTCCAAGGGGAGGGGGGCAGAAACAGGGAGGGACCAATGGCTGATTTTTTGCATATGGGGCATGTAGTGAGCCAGTAATTGGATGCTCGGTTTAGATGCCCCCACAGACAAATAATTAATTTTTTCATTCCTGCTTTGGGAAAAGCCCAGATTTTTGTCAACAAAATAGCTGCTCTTTCAGACTGCATTAAACACAAAAGTTTTTTTTTGGTTAAATTTATACCACCTATCTCGCTCTGTAACCATATCTTAACTAGAAAGTTGCCAACGGTTCTCAATTCATAGATTTCAATACACTGATTATAACTGATATATATTTTTTAATTTGCATTTATATCCCGTCCTTCTCCGAAGACTCAGGGCAGCTTACACTATGTTAGCAATAGTCATATTCATCACAATATTCATCACAAATGACATTTTAGCCAATTAATAGCATTACTTAATTATGTCTTTCTGCATTCTCTGTCTCCTTTCTAAAAACCATCTTCTTTTTTTAACAGGAATCTAGACTAATATATTTGCCCAAATGTTTAACAAAGAATGCCTGTTCTTCTAAAACTTGTCCGGTATGGACACTGTCGTCGCTTAAAGCACTTTAAAAATAAAAAAGCTCAAAGCATTTTGAAGAATCGTTAAGTGCAAGAAGAAAAAATAAAACCTGGCAGACCCTAAAGAAGGCAAAGTAAATACGATGCAGTAATCAGATGGCTTATTATTGAATTTTTCTTAAAACGAGGTAGGCCAAATATCCTGGTCATCAGACCTCTAAGGAAGCCTCAGGATCTGCTCCCTCAGCCCAAACCAGGCCCAGCCGCAGCAGATCCAAGGTGAGAGGCCAACAGACTCACTCAGTCTGACTGCCCTCCCTGGAATTCTCCTGCAGCGTTCGCTCTTCAGACACAGCCAGACGACAATCGTGAAACAGCCCTGCTTTCAGGTTTAAATTAGCGCTCTGCGGTTAAATTTGGCACCACGCTAAATCGGGGATGCGTTTAATTTAAACAAAAGCCTCTAGAACCCGTTTTGAACGCCAGGACTTAGCGTGGAAGAAGCTGGGATAAAAAGGAACATTTTTTTTTTAAATGGCTGGGTCCAGAAAGTCCTTTGAGGCCTTCCTGAGTAAAAGCAGCTCCAATTTTTAAAAGAAACTAAGACACGCTCCCCAGCAACTCTGCTTTCTCAGGCTGTGATGCTGGTGAAAGGATTTGGAGAGTGAGGACTGAATAAGGCAGAGGAAACCGTCACACAAAAACAGGGGTCATGTTTGCAAAGACCCACATACTCAAATCTCCATTTAAAACTCTCAGTTCTGCTTCTCTCTCCCCCCCACCCAAGTAGCCCTGAATTAATCTCTCACTGCCGGCATTCCCAACATCCTCTTCTCTCACCTATTTAATGCTGGAAATTCTCTTTAACACAACTGAAAGAACTCCCTTCTTTTGCTTCCTTTTTTAAAAAAAATGTGAACATAAAAAAGACTAAGAAGGAAATGGGGCCCTCAGTTGACTATCTCGTGAATAATAGACCGTCATCTCCTGTACTAAGAAGAAATCCCACTGTCCCAAATGGATCTCCATAAATAACTACAGGATAGTGGCTGCATGGTAAATCCTCTGTTCCCAGGTACCACTGCTTCCACCAATATCTATTGCAGCCCTCAATTAATAGCCTAAACACCTCAACAGACAGACAAAACACCGGCTGAGATTTTGCATAGCAAAATTTCAAGAAACCACCACAGCAATCTCAGGATATTCCTCAGCATTCCAAATCTCATAACTATAAATTGACTTCCAAACGTATATTGCCAAACCTGATCAAAAAGCCCCTTTCTGAGTCCCAAGGACAATTTTGTGAAGCTGAAACCTGGAAGGAAGGAAGGGAGGGAGGGAGGGAGGGAGGGAGGAAGGAAGGGCTCAGGGAACAGACCTTCCTTATCATATACATGTTCTCCGAACTTACTAATGATTTTATTTCATTAACTAAACTGCTCCTGGCTGCCATCATGAAAGCATCCTCCAATTTTACAGGCAGAAATCTTAGCCCAAGAATTAATCCTCTGCCACCCATCTTAATATCCAAAACCAAGGCAATGGGGCATGGTTTTCCTCTCGCATATTTTCCCTTTTCCATTATTGATGTGGGCCAGGAATTTAATACCTAAAACTGGGGGGGGGGAACCAAAACTGGGGGAAAATAAAGGTGATTTTTAAAAAAAAAAGTTACCCCAGTGGGGACTGCTAATATTAGAAATGACGTCTGCCCGCTCTCTTCATTAACGCTGCCAGTTCCTTTTTGGCGGAGCCCGAGAAGAGACGGTTCTCGAAGGCAAAGCCCACCGGTGGGCAGCTCCCTGGCCAGCCTATAGAGGCTCTGAAGGATCTTCCCAGCCTGCCAGGGAGGTCGGCAGAGGTTGGCGAGAGGCTCCGAAGAAGGAAGAAGGGAGACCCTTATGGGAATCCTGCTCCCGCTTCCTTTTTGGGGTTCTCCCCCGGGGCTGTCCCAGAGCACCGGGGCCGGCACTGCACCACATCGGTTCCTCTCCAGGTATCACCATCAGGCACGGCTGGGTCCGTGTCCACCCCCGCCCCGCCAACTAGGATCACCCGCGACAAGTTCAGCACTTAAGTCCTTCTGAATTTCGGGAGAGGCGGGAAAGGAGGGATCGATTCCAGAAGCAGCCGGGCGGGCGCCCCGAAAGACGCCGCGGCCGAGGTCCACCACGGGAATCTCTCTCACCTGCCCCGGAGGGCAAACCGCCACCGTTTCTTCCTCTGCGGCGCATTCCCCACCATCCCGCGGTCGGATTCCCACGAGGTTAAAGCGCTCCCCGGTCAGGAAGCCGGCAAGACCGGCGATCACCACCGGGCAAGGTTCCCAATTCCGCTCCGCTGCCCCCTTTGCCTTCGGGGTGTCGTGGGTCGTAGAGCAGCGCCACTCCTCTGGGCCGTCGGCCGCCCGCTCTTGGCAGGGCCGGCCGGGAGCGCTCGGCCCTCCGTGCCCGGCTCCCTTCGGGCCCAGGGAAGTTCTCGCCCGATTCGCCCAGCCCGGAATTATAATGTGGGTTGCTCCAGGCTGAAAGAAGCCCGACCCGCGTCCTTCCCTCGAGGGGATTTCGCAGGGGACCCGTTCTAAATCCACGAGCGTCACCTACACCCGCCGCAAGCCCCGACGACCGGCGAAGGGCTGCTGCCCGTCCCCCCAGCGATCGTCTGAAAGGAGCCGCTTCCCCAGGAGGAAAACCAAGGCTAGGAGAAAAACGTAAAGCGTACCCCCCCCCCCAATTTTAGAAACGGGGCAACGGAGATTCCTAGTCCGAGAACGGCGGTTCGGATCCGACCCGTCCCCGGTGCGAAATCCGATCCGAATTGAGTCAAACGGCCAAAACCGCCCGGCTGCCCCTTCCTTGCTCTCCCACGGGATTAAACGCGCTCTCCCCCCTCCCCCGCCAAGGTGACTTGTTTTAGAAGCGGAAAGGAGGCGCCGAAGAACCCCGAAGCGACCCCACCTGCCAAGCGAGAGACGAGAGGAGCGGAGGGGTCCGCCGGTCGGAATTCAACGAAATAAAGCGGTTCGCGAAACAAAACCGGCCGTCGAAGAGCTAGCAAGGAACTTGGGGACGATTCTAACCGAGGGGGAGTCGCGCCTGCCGCGCCGGTGTAGCCAGGTCGGCCCCTCCGTAGAAAACGACTTTCCAAAGCCGCGTTTCGTTCTCTTCCTTCCCAGAGCGCGAAGATATGCGCGCGAAGAGGCGCATCTCCCGGCGGCGAAGCGCGCAACCAGTACTGTATTTGGAAAAACGCATTTTTCTCTCCTGGCCACTGCAGGGCAAACGGAAGAGAAGGGGAGAAGATGCCCCAGGCCAGGGGACGCGGGTCCCCCAACGAATCCGGATTCCTTCCGAATCTTCCGAAACGAAACCTCTTCGGAAAGGAGTCAGGCAGACCTGCGCCCTTCGCAAACCCGCGGGAAGGAAAGGCGATGGATCCTGCCGCAGGGCCCCGGGAATTTTGGGCCCCTAGCTGAGCTTTCCTCGAAAAACCCAACGCCCTCGGGCAGGATCCCTTCGCCCGCCTCCCCTCTCCATCGCCCGGCAGGTCGGCCGGCCACTTGGCCGGCGGTCCCAAAGGCTGCGGCGGAGAGCGCCCCTCCCGACCCATCGGGGCTCTGGGCGCCAGAAACGATGCGCCCTTTCGGCTTCTCCAGCCGGGCCGGGCCGCTCAAGCTCCAGAGTTTGGCGAGGGCGACGGCAAGATGTTCAAAGGGTCCGCTCCCAACTTCCAGGGCTGCGAGGCAGAGAGCCAGAAGCGGAGCGAGGGGGAAAAGACGGCGGGGAGGGGGAGGCGGCCTTGGGGTCTTGGAATCGGCCTCCAGTCACCGCAGTGGGAGGAGATTGCCGGCACCGCAATTAAGCTCCCCTCCCCCCAGCCCTGACTTTTTTGCCCCGCCGCCGCAGACGAGATCGGAAGGGCTAGCCGGGTTGCGGGCGCTTCGGGGGTCTCGGCCGCGGGGCGAGGGGCAGCGCAGACCGCGCGCGGCTGGTGGCTTTTCTTTGGAGCTCTTCCGTCCCTTCCCAGGGAGGGGTTAGCTTAGCAGGGCCCCCAGCTGCAACGAGCCTTCCGCTTGGCCTGCAGCGGCCGTCCCCAGGGAAAGCGGCCGCTGTCGGCTCAGCTCCTTTCCCACGGTCGGCGGCGGAGCTCGCGGAAGGAGGCGAACAGAGGCTCCATCCGGAGCAAGGCGGACGGCCGGGGCCTGCTCTGCTCCGCCCCGTCTAAGCGGGTAGAAGCCGGCTCTGCCGTCGCCTTTCGGGTGGGCCCCTGCGCCGTCGGTGGCCAAGCGGGGCCGGCCGCCCTCCCGGGCCTGGGCTCCCGGGCGCCTCGCCCTCCCTCTCCGCGGGCCCCGCGATCTTCCCGGGGCGACGGCGCCCGCCTACCTGAAGTAGTCCACCTTGCAGAAAATCTCCTGGTTCTTGACGTAGCAGCTGCTCTGCTGGCGGAGCGGCGTCCGGCAGACCGAGCACTCCAGGCAGCGCGCGTGCCAGGTCAGGTTGTTCACCTGCGGGCGACGGAGAAGCGCGCTAGGCGAGGCCCGGCCCGGCCCGGCTCCCCGCCCCCGCCCGCCCGCGCCCTTACCTTCAGCAGGTAGCGGTCCACGATCTCTAGGCCGCAGCTGGAGCAGCGGCTTTTGGCGCCCGGCGGCAGCGAGGACGAGGCGGAGGAGGGCGGCGAGCAGACGGACGGCGTGGACGGGGTGCTGGCGGCCGAGCGCGCCTCCTCTTTCTCCAGGGCGCCGGCCAGCGCCTCCCCGTCGGGCTGGGCCTGCGAGAGCCCGAGAGAGCGAGCGGCGGGTCAGCCGCGGAGAGCCCCCCACCCCAGCCCGCCAAGAGACGGGCTGCGTCCTCCCCGTCGGTGGCTTACCATGGCGGAGGAGAGCGGCGGCGGCGGGGCTGGCGGCAGCCGGCGGGTTCCGTCCGGGGGGCTCCAGCCCCCCACCTACAGCCGCCCCGTCCGGACGACGAAGCCCAACTTCGGAGCGGCCATGGGCTCGGCGTCCAGCGACGCGCGGCGGGCGAGGCGGAAAGCGCGGCGCGTCTGAACCAGCCAGCGGGGGCGGCGGGCGGGGAGGGCGGGGGAGGAGAGGCGAGGCGCGGTGGGGGGGGGACACCTCGGATAGCGGCTCCGGAGACAACCGCAGCGCGCCCGCTCGCTCTGCCCAGCCAGAACCGCAGCGACACCAGCCGCGCCTCCTCCTGCTTCCCCAAGTCGCCGCCCCGAAGCACCTGCATTTAGCCCCGCCGCCGGGCCGGAGAGGCGCGCGCGCACCTGGCAATCAGCCTGGCTTGGGCGGGCGGGGGGCCCCGCAAGGACCGCACGCCAGGCGCTCCTGCCCTTGTTCTCCCTCCAGCGACGGGAAGAGCGACCCCCTCCCCCAAAAAAGATAAGGGCACCTCTCTCCTCCTTGGAGGTTACAAGACTCTCCATTCCTCCCCCCACCCCAAATTTCCTGGCGCTCAACAACCACCAGTTCCCCCAATCACCAGCAGCAAGAAATACCTGGAAAGAGGGGGAACCCGAGCACCTCACCCACTGGAAGGCCCCCCTCCCGTCTCCAAAACAAGGAACATCCATGCACATTGGACCTTCTCCCTCAACAGGGCAGGGAAAGGGGGCTCCTGGCTCCCAGTTTCCCCCGGGCTAGACAAACAAGGACCCCCATCAGACCTTCCCCCCCCTCCAAGCAGAGGGACCCAGTTCTCCAAAGAACGGAACAACCTGGTTCTCCAGGCTGGGGAGGCTGGCTTCTATCCCCCACCGCCCACCCCTTCTCAACACCTCCCGCACCTGCTTTTCAGGCTCACCTCAGTCGAGGGCTGCTCGCCTGGGGGCTCATTCTTCCAGAACATGGGGGGCACCATAAGGAGCTCCCCTCTGCAGCCACGCGGCCGCCCAGACGCAACTCACCCACCGCTGCGCACAGCTGCCTGAGAGGACTTTTTCCTCCTTTTGCCTGGGACGACCCCCGCCCCTCCGCCTCCAAGTTCCTCCTTCCTTCCTTGCGGCTAAACAGGGCGGGAAGGAAGGAGGCTGGGAGCACCATGCAAGGCGATAGGGAGGCTTGGCCTGGGTCTCCCCTGCACCTTCCGGATAAGAAACCCAAGAGGACAGAGCCAGCCCCAGAGCGCGTACAGAGTTCTTTCCAGGGCCCGAGGAGCAGGCTATCAGCACAGAGGGTCTCAGGCTAAGCCCCTCTAGCATTCCCCTCTCAGGTAGAAGCACCTGGTCTGGGAACATACCTGCCTGCTTCCTGTGCAGAAGATTGGGAGTCCTCCCATTCACAGGGGACAATTCAACAGGTTGGCCAGCTCCAATCACCTGGGTGCCTCACCTGGGAGCTAGCTCTGGGGACTTGGCAGAGGGGAAACCGGGGGCCCTGTGTGTGTGTGTAACCGGATAAGACCCCAAGACACAAGGGCCCGGCTGTGACTTTCCCTCAAGCAGCTTTGAAGGAAGTAACCAGAGACGGAGAATAATCACCCCGATTGGGACCAACACCCAAACAGGGAAGGGACAGAAGGGGACTTCTTGTTTCAAGACTGGCCGGCCACTCTGCTTCTCCGCAGGACAGAGGAGGCTGGGCAGAGACCGCATGCCCGTCTGGTCCAACGCCAACTTTCCGTGTTGCTCCAAGGCTTCAAATTTAGCCAAGGACTTCTTCGGGCCTCCTTCCTACCAGGGTTGAAATCCAGAAGCACGCCTTATTCATAGAAGAGCCAGTGCGGTTTGAAGGAGGTGAAGATGCTCATTAAAAAATATTCCTTGCAGAAGGAGAAATGTGAAATGTTAAGAGGTGGATCTGGCTACCAAATTCTTCGAGCCCGTCTTCTCAGAGGCTGTAGGTCGGTTTTGGGCAGGGGAGTGGAGGTGGGGTTCCTCTCGTCCACCCCCTTCTTCTCTACCTAGCCAGAAATTCCCTCAACGGCTCACACAACGTATCATCAGAGGGGTCTCTTCTTTAGTTACTTGTGTGTGGTAGTTTCTCTCCATGGAGAGTTTCCAACTGCCTCCTCATCCCAAGAGCTCTCAGCATCTTTCCTCTCTTTGCTCCTAAGGCTGATTTTTTCCCTATTCTCCACTCCAATTCTTTGGCTGGTCCTCCCCATGCTTAATTACAGATGTTTTTGCTAAAAAGAAACAAACAAACAAACAACCCCAATTTTCCAGTTTTGAAATTAGAGACTTTGATAAATGATCCGAGTTTAACAAAGGGCACTTTTAAAAGTGTGCTGAAAGTTTATTCCTGTGATGTTCCCTTAAAAAAAAAAGAGAGGGAAAAAAAAGAATGGATACACCGATGCTCAGATGTGTTCAATGCAGCTGTTTGTTACTCACAGACAAATATTACCAATTTCATTCCCCGCTTTCAGGGTTTCCTGGCTTTCAAGGTGCAGAGAAACTCCAATTTTCTCTTGCTGGAAAGATCAGGCAACCGAAAGCATTTTTTTTTTTTTACTGGATAGAAACAATATTCTGGACAGACCATCAGAACTCTTTCTTATCTTCAGGTCAAAACAAATACTGAAGTGGTGAAAACGTACTGAAACACACACACACATCTTGGACTTTGGGGCTGCATCTAGCTACCCACACGGGAGGTGGGGGGGAGGGGATCTGGTTTTAATACTAAACCAGTCGAGTTTGTTGGGAGAAGTTCTATACAGATTTATGGATGTGTTACAGTCGGTTTCCTCCGAAGAGCGTTGACTTCCGTGTGTGCAAAGGAGCAGCAGTCCCACACAAGGGCAAGACAGGGCAGCGCCAATCCCGGTTCCTCCTAGCCGGCTTCCATCAGCCGAGAGTGCCAGAGGACGGTGCTGACGGCACCCGCTCATCATCTCTTGGACTTCCAAGCCGCTCTGGAGTAGGGGCCAGTCCGTTTTTTCTCGGGGGCCTTGAAGTATGTGTAGGGGGCTGCCGGCGGGAACTCGGCGTCGGGATTCTCTGACATCATTTTCAGCTTGGTTTCGATGGCTTTGATTTTTGTACTGACGCTGCAGAGTGAACAACAGAGGCGGCTGAAACGTCACCCTGTCTGTGGCCTGGATTTAGAGTCAGAAGCCCATGCATGCAGGAGCTAGTTCCCCCCCTCTCCCCCCGCCCGCTAGCTGTCCCTGGGTTCAAGCCACACCCTTTTCTTTAATCGCCCAAACCGCACAAGTGCTTGCGTGGCTGTGAGTCCCACAGGCTCACTCCCCCAGAGGGGCATTTAATTCTGCAGATCAAGGCTGTCCGGTTGCTAGGAGAAAGCTGTGCTGATGGGTCGTTCGTCCAGAAGAGCCCCTCGCTATCCCTGGCCCCTCTGAATAGCTACGTGATGCCACCTTCGTTCAAGGATTTGAGATGAGCAAATGAAGGCACTCCTGCATTCTGTGCTACTTGGCACTCGGTGAACCTCGGCTGTCCTGTCTTCTTTCCCCCATTTTATATAGAAACATTCTTTTTAGGTAATAATTCAGCCACAGGTAGCCATGACACATGATATACGGCAAAGTTATTATTGGTTGAAAGGCAGCTAAGAGGTACTATTACCAAGAAACCCATGAAATAAAATGACCGTATTTTTTGGAGCATAAGAGGCACCTTTCCCCCCCCCCAAAAAAGAGGGTGAAAATCTGGGTGCATCTTATACTCTGAATGTAGCCCTGGCCAGCTTCTCAAATGGAGGTTTCAGAGGCTGAAAAAAGAATCAGAAATGAAGCTTCAGAAAAAAAGGCCCCAAACAGAGCTTCAGAGGCTTTTTTTCTGAAGCTGTTTTAGAGGCTTTCAGAGGCAGAAAAAAGTTTTTTCTGAAAGAGAGTTTCAAAAGTTTCAGAGGCAGAAAAAAAAGCAAAAAAAAAAAAAAAAAAAAGCAAGGCACAGAGCTCACAACCAAGGAACCTGTTGCTAAAATTCACCTCTGGGAACAGCTGATTGGGGGTATTCCGGGAGGCCAATCCACCTGCCAATCAGCTTTTTTCTTATTTTCCTCCCCCCAAAACTAAGGCGCGTCTTATACTCTGAAAAATACAGTAGGCCTAATGGGAGCTTGCAAGATCAGCCTTTTCAAAGTCAGCTTTGCTTCCGACTGCAGTGCCTGATGAAACTCCACAAAAACGAAACTTGCGTCCTTTCCCGATGCAGCCATAAAGCTTGAAAAGAAAACTCTTTAAACTATGGGGAGCAAGATGCCAGGACGGAGAATGTCCTGGACCAAAAAACCCTCTTCTGCTCTTCGGGGTCCCGTCTGTCCTAGCTGATTGTCAAAGGACAGTTTCCCCCCACCCCCTCCCACAATTAAGAGGCAGATCTTACCTCAGGTTGGACTGGGGGGTCTCGGTGCTGGAAGACGGCTCCAGACTGATGGGAAGGGTCTTCTCGTTCTTATTCTGGTCATACCTCTGGCAGGGAGGGGAGAAAAGGCAGAAATTAACCCCCTCTCCCAGCTGAAGCAGGGATGTCCTTGTGGCACCAATGGGCTATTTTTAGTAATGATGGAACCTCGCGGGAGATCAAGTAATATGGGTTAAACTCATTAAAAAGCAAAGGAAACCCAGGTTGGTTTCAACAGGGCTCCCCCCCTGTGGCTGTTTAATATGCCACTGACCTGCGAAGACCATGTGCTAGGCATGAAGATTGTCGCAACAGCTCAACCAACTTCGCAGAGATGTGAAGGAACACCAGCCTGTTGGGGAGGTGGGAGAGGGGAGAAAATGGGGCCCACTCTGACACTGGCAGAGGCAGGGAGCAGGCTCACCTTGACCTGGGCGTGAGCCCACCGCACCACCAACTTCTTGGAGAGCGCCAGCTTCCCGTTGAGGCAATGGATGGCTTGTTCTGCCTCCTGAGGGAGAAAAAAAAAATCCCTTGAGAATGGCTGCTGGGCTGGAGAGATGTCTGAAGGTCTGACTGTCAGGGTTCCAAGGAACACCCGCAACGAAATAAAGCTCTGAGGCCTGAAGTTCCTCAAAGTTCCAATTTATTAGAGATGTCATGCTGGCACAACATGGGCCAACCCGAAACTGAAAGCTTCCAGGTTTTCCACACCCAGTTGACAGTTCACAGCCCTGCCTCACACCCACAAGTTCATCACATTGTCCAATCAACTCTTCACACTCAGTTGGATACAATCTTCAGGCAGTCTACATCAGACGCAGGCAAAAGTCCTTGAATACGGAATGCTGTTATGACTAACTTTCTATCACTCCAACAACAACCCCCTCCCAACTTTCCCAGCTAAAATATGTGGTAGTTAAGAAGCAAAAAGAAAATTGCCTTCCAAAACTCTGTGGCTCAGACTGCTAATGCAGTCTGTTATTAACAGCAGCTGCCTGCAATTACTGCAGGTTCTAGCCCCACCAGGCCCAAGGTTGACTCAGCCTTCCATCATTTATAAGGTAGGTAAAATGAGGACCCGGATTGTTGGGGGCAATAAGTTAACTTTGTATATAAATATACAAATAGAATGAAGACTATTGCTAACATAGTGTAAGCCGCCCTGAGTCTTCGGAGAAGGGCGGGATATAAATGCAAAAAAAAAACCAAAAACTGACACTCACCCAAGTTAAGCAAAGGCTCAACCTACCTGCTTGGTCTCGAAGTTCACAAAGCAGTAGCCCCTGGGCTGCCCCTCCAGGACCCCCGACTTATGGAAGAGGAAGTCAAACTGCTTCACTTTGCCGAATTTCTGCAGGAGTTTGAGAAGGTGATATCTGGAAGAGAGGATGAAGGAGATGAACAATTCTGTGATGGAAACCCAATTAAAGAAGAAAAGCTATGTTTGTCCTTTCTTTCTTTCTGCCTGAAGGTATTTCAGGACTGCGGCCAAAAGTTGACGTCCAGGGCCAGGTGGCCAAATGGAATATTGTAGGGCCAACACAGGGTCATGGGGGAACCTTTGGGGAGTGAAGGGAATCCACAGCTTCCCTGGCCAGCTGTACCTCTTCCTGTGGATTCCCACCAACGGAGACATTTCCTTGAAATGACTGAGAAAATTCCAGGAATTGAAGCAGTCTCTCAAAGCAGATATTTTCCAGGAATGGTGTCTGTGTGTGTAAGCTGGCCCAACTTATAAAGTAAGGAAAAAAGAAAATGGAAAAAAGTGAAGAGAAAGCAAAAAAAAGTGTGAGAAAAGAAAATTAGAAAAAAGGCAGAAAAGAGATGGCTTCTGATATTCTTCATAAGTAGAGCCATATTTTAACCTCTCTCTACAGTTAGATCATAATACTCTTCTTTCTATAATCTATCCTTATATGGTAGCTAATTTGCGGGCATCGTCCCTATAATAAGCCGAGAAACATTTTGAGCCACGAAGACATGCCATATAATTTAGGCTTATTTATTTCTGGAAGTCCTCTCAAGATTTATTAGCTATTGTTAGAAGCAGCATAAAAACACCCCTATTCTCCCTCTGCCCCCTGCCTCCCCCACTATCTCCTCTCTTTGGCAAATGTACTTGTTTTCCTTAGTCCCAAACGGCCGCAGCTCATCCTGTTCTCAAAACGAAAAACATCTAGCAACTCCTTGAGGAACCTGACTAGATTTCCTTTGGCAACTTTGTGGCCTGTTTGGCCGGGTTCATCAGCCTGAAATTCATTCAAATTCCATGTGGGGCTTTCCCTGGGTTGCCTCCCGAAAGAGTAACGGAGGAAAGCAGCAGTTTCCAAATCTCCCTGCTTAAATTCCAGGCCAGGGGAAAGGCAGGGAAACATTCAATTACATCAACCCGAGTGCCAGGTAATGAGTTCGTGAATCCCCCAGGCTCAGTGATGGTAGGATTCTGGTAGGGGCAGTTAAGAATGTCCCTGGCATCTTTCTTTGCCCACTTTGCCAAATCCATTTCTGACTTTCTTCAACTACAAGATGAACATGTCTGGAGTCTAAAGAAAAAGAAATGACAGGCAGGAGTTTGAATCTTTGGTTACGATATGATCCTCTCTCCACAGAGCTGCCTGTTGTGGAACCTACGACACTCAACTCCGGGACTCTCAAGAATATTATTTAGGGCAGACTCTCATGCCAGGCAGAGAAGCAACGAAATAGTTGTGGCTGTCAATTGAATTCCTGAATCTGTATTTGCACAGATCTTGCTTTGTTGATAAGGAGCTACCTGTAAGTTTTTGCTTTGCGTTCATCCTCTACAAATCCCTCTCTCTAGAAATAGAGCCCAATTCTCTACTTCCGACATGGTTGACCGTTACTTACAAGGTGCTAAAATCGTTTCTGAGCAAGGAAAGAGTTGTGTTACAGACAGGGAACAGGAAGCCGGGCTGCTGAAAATTACCAGAGCTATTTTGATGGGGTACCTGGGACCAGAAGCCCCAGGCAGAGGAAGGAGAGTAGGCCCCGTTCCTACTTCCTGCCATCCAAAACACAGGCCAGACAATCTGTCCAAGGCCCATTTCCTTTTCCGCCAGTTTTCCTCCTGGCACCCTAAGCGCTATTCAAATGCCGAGTTGAAGGTTGCTTCAAACAATGCTCGTCTAAGGATATGGGAATGGCCCCAGCCACATGTTAAAGCCATTTACGCGAGGACAATTCCTTCAAGGGAGAGGCAGAGAGGCCTCTTGCCTGTAAAGAGGCCCCACTTGCTTCCCTTAAGGTTGCAACGGCAAACAGGTTTTATCACAACAGAAGGGCAGAATTCTCACCTGGGAGACAGGTGAACGGAAGCAAACTGAAGCTCACAAAAGTGGGCCAGAAAGGACATCGCGGAAGCTTCTGTTCCGTTATTCTGAATGCGTGAAAATACTGAGGGAGGTAAATTCTGTTGTGGCATAAAACGCAAATCAAGTGGGCTCAATGCCAAAGGTTCCATTTTGCACCTGGTTGGGAGACCTCAAAGGGTTTTCATACCTTCATCAGATTGCACATCATTTTGCAGAACCTAAAACTCTAAGCAACTGCAGTGATGCACACAATGCCTGTGGTTTTTTTGGGACAGAATCTCAGATTCCCAAGCCTGCCAATCCAACTGGCCCCGTCGGTACGCTTGTGCTCAGAGATGCTTTTAATTTCCAAAAACTTCACAACACAAATTCATGCGCTGAAAAGCCTCCCTTTTTGCGAGCGCCCGTCAGCTGAGCAGCCGCCACAAATTGCTCAACCCTGAGAAACCTCAGCAATACAAACACTGAGCCAAAAAATGGTAATTAATGCAAAACAGAGAAGAGGCCGGTTAGCGCAGCCCTGAATGAATCCTCGTCAAGAGGGCATTAATGACGGATTCCCACTTAGAGGCGCGATTAGGACCCTGCCCAGCTGAAAAGAAGAGCACTTGGAACAAAAAAAGCACTTGCCAATGGGAGAAGAAGACGGAGCCGGGCAAAAATTGCTTCCACAGCTGAGAGGCAGACAATATCGGGGAGATAAGACAAGACAGCCACTTGGAATGCATAAATCGGAGATTGTTTGGCAAAGTGGAGGGGGGGGCAGGGGGAAGAAAAAACGGTTGCCCCAACGCTGCTGGCTAATCTCCCTCCCAGCAATCAAGCTCAACGCCTCCTCCTCCTCCTGTTTAATTGCCCCACTTCAAGGGGCTCAAACATGTTAGAAGGCAATTTAAATGCACTAATCACGGGAGGCCAAGGGAATGTCAAATGCGCACCCACTTCGTGTTTGATGCCACCAGAAACAGAGCGGGGGGGGGGGGGGACACAGGCAGCTGCAGCCTTAGAGACACGGGGTGGTGGTGCTTGCCTTTGCTCCCTTGGGACGGGGCTGCACAACGCCCCCACCCACCCACCCGGGTACTGATCGAGGGGGACAAAGGCCAGCCGTCCCAGGCCAGGAAAGGGGCTCAGCCCCAAGAGGGGACTCGAGGAGGGTCTCTTGCCCGGGAAGGAGGGGCGCTGCAACTGCTCCCTTGGAGGGCTCCCCCTCCATGGGGTCCTGAGGGTGGGGACCAAGGCCAGCCTTGGGTCCCAGGCAAGGAAAGGGGCTCAGAAACAATTCAAAGAGGGGATGCGAGGAGGGTCTTTTGGCTGGGGAAGGGAGGGGTCTTGGGGTCCTGAGGGTGGGGACCAAAGCCAGCCGTGGGTCCCAGGCAAGGAAAGGGGCTGAGAAACCATTCAAAGAGGGGATGTGAGGAGGGTCTTTTGGCTGGGGAAGGGGGGGGTCTTGGGGTCCTGAGGGTGGGGACCAAGGCCAGCCGTCCCAGGCATGGAAAGGGGCTCAGGGGCGGCTCAAAGAGGGGATTCTTGGGAGGGGGCGGCAGGAGACACCAGGGGGAAGGAGGCCTGCCTGCCTCCCTCCCTGCTCGGCTCTCCTCCTCCTCCTCCTCCTTCGGGGGGGGCGATTTCTGGGCTCCACCCCGGAGGGACTGAGGGGTCGCTGCCTCGCCCTGCCCTCCCCCCCCCCGGGCGGACTCACTCGGTGATCTTGGGGTCGAGGTTCCCGATCCAGAGGCGGTGCCCGTCCTGCAGGGCCCCCTCCGACAGCAGCGAGGCGTTCTCCAGGCGCAGGCTCTGCGGAGGGGCTCGGCCCGCGCCCGCCATCCGGCCCTCAAGGTCGCCGCCCCTCCGAAAGGGCTCGTGGTGAAGGCCCCGCGCCTCTGGGCATGTGCAAAGCGCAGCCCCTAGTTCTCCCTCCTCCTCCTCCTCCTCCTCAGCGCGTCGCCCTGGCTGGCTGCCCCGCGCGCGTCACTCCCCCGCGCCAAAAGGGCGCGCGGCGGCGCGGGACCTCGACGTCAGCAGCAGCAGGCGCCGCGCGGGAGAAATGACGTCAAGGCCGCGCGACGGCCCCGCCCCCACCACCCTTCCACGCGCCTCTCGTCTTGCTTGCTTTCACCTAGGCGAGGAAGCGTGAGCGGCGCTGGGGCTGGTGGGGGTGGGAGGGAGGGAGGGAGGCACCGAGGGGGCGTGTCCTGGAAGTGGGCGGGGCCGGAAGAAAGGGAGACTCCAGCTTTTTGCAAGTATGGATTTAATCCACTTTCATCACAGTGGTTGGGGGGTGGGTGGGAAAGGGTCTGTGCCCCCCTCCTTCCCAAAATTATTATTATTAATAAATTAAAATATTATTATTATTATTTTGAATAGAAATTCAGCTTGGCTGGGAGGCAGGTTTGCAGGGAAGGCCACCCTCCCCCCCACTCCTGGTCTCCAAGCCAGCCAAGTTGGATTGCTGCTCTTAATACTGATAACTTTAATAGAGTCCTAATTTGGGGAAGGAGGGCGAGGGTCTCAACTCACTTTGAAAGACCAGGACCTTCGGGAGTGGGGGGGGGTTCCTTGCAGAGGAGGGGCCTGCTTCCACTCTGCAATGCCCTTCCCCCACCCAGCTGTCTCCTTGGGAGTGGGGCAGCAGCCCCTAATGGAGCAACGGGGCACAGACTAACAAGGACTGCTCTCTTTTCCAGGTGGGCAGCGGCAGCGCCATGGCCGGGCCCCTCAGAAGTCTCCGGCGGTTGCCTGTGTGCTCCCTGCTCTGCCGCTGGCAAGCCCCTCCAAAGCCCAGGCCCCTCCTGCTGCTGGGCTCCCGAGAGGGCCGGGCCCTCGAGACCCCACAGGTCAGGACCCTGGCTACAAAGAAGGCTAAAGGTGAGGAAAGCTGTGGGTGTCCAAGGCCAAGGAGGCGAAGGGCGCCTTGGGACCACCGCCTCCAATTCCCCCTTTCCTGCCTCTTTTAGGAACTGGGAGGCTCACCATCTCCAGCGGAGGAAAACATACAAAGACTAAAGTCTATTCCTGATCCTATAACCTATAAATCCCATAACTGGCAGTTGTATTACTTCAAATAAGTTGTTGTAGGTAGTAGTACGTCAAAGGGGGAGACAATTGGATCCAAGGGCTGAAATGCTCCCTCCTCAAAAGTCCCAGAGGCACTTTCCAAAAAGGCAGTTGGAGTTTCTTGTTTTCTTTTTCCTTGAAAACATTTCACCTCTCATCCAAGAAGCTTCTTCAGTTCTTCTTGGATGAGAAGCAAAATATTTTCTAGGGGGAAAAAAAAACCCCAAGAAAGTCCATTTGTCTTTTGGAAAAGCACTTTTAGGGCAACTATGACCTGGATGATTGAGAATCTCCACAGATATCCCTCCAAAACCTTTAGGGATGAGGAAGCGATAGGAGGATGCTTAATCTTTTCTAATGAGGGAGGGCTGGATGGGGTTAGCAGAGGTCACTGTGTGGAACAGATAGCAGGGCCCAAAGAAGTTCTGAGTCAGCAAAACTAACTTGGCTCTGCTCTCTGCAGCTAAAGGGAAAGGTCAGGTCCGTGTCAACATCAACACTGCCTTGGTAGAGGACATCATCAGCCTGGAAGAGTTAAACGAAGAGATGAGCTCAGTGGTCAAAACCCTGCAGGAAAACTTCAACAAAACTTTGAGCATCAGAATCAACCCAGGTGAGCGATTTCTCTCTGCAGCTTTTAGGGCGCTGCTCAGGCTATGTTGTTGCCCACAGCACATATATGTTCATATCAAGTTTTAAAATATTCTGCTGCTTAAAACTCTGTGTTGTTGTTTTTGCCTGGCTCTTATTCAAGGGTCCCACTAGACCAGGGGTCTCCAATCTTGGCAACTTTAAGACTTGTGGACTTCAACCCTCAGCCAGCAAAACTTCTGTATATTTTTTTTAGAAGCAGCCCGATATTGAGAGCTTTCCAGTTGATCCCAAAGCGATATAAGATGAAGGTTTGGATGGATAAATGTAATAAAAATGCAATAGAAACAGCAGACCATAATTCTAAAGAGAGAAGGAATGCTAACACCTGAGCCGGAATCACAAAGGGTTTTGCTACCGTCGTGTTTCTCATTTCAGGAGCTCTTGATTCGATCATCGTTGTCACCAAGGATGGGAAATTCCCATTAAACCAGCTCGCACAGATCTCTCAACCTTCTGCGCAGCTCCTTGTGGTCAACATGAGCAGCTTCCCAGAAGTGAGTAGATTTCTCGTTCCTTTCCCCCTGGCAGATCCAAACCTCCTGATCCCAGGAGCTCTCAGGGTGTGGAAAATGCTACTGTTTCCCCTTTGGCTTCCTGCCCGCTTGTGGCTGCCTGGACAACTGGTGTCCCTGCCTTTACGCCTGCGGTGGCTTCAGATTGCAAGTTCCTGGGCAGCAGGAGATCTTTTTTTTTTTTTTTTGATTTCCACACTTCGATATCACTGCATAAGTTAGGAATGACATCAGAGCTTGTGCAGAGCCAAACCATGCAACCACATTTGCTTTGGAGGAAGAGGATTAACAGAGCAGAAAGGAGCAGGGAAGCTTTCCAAGGACTGGGAGTTTTTTGGAGTTGTGTTTCCTCCGTGCTGCCTTTGTCACACTTCTCTTAACCCCTGAGAGAACAAAAACAGGGTGTTTTTTGTTAAGAGAAATGAGCTAACAAATGCAAAGGGAGAGCCAGGGCCAGCTTAGGCGCCTCTGATGCAAGGGAGAGCCCACGGTCCTGGCTTTGCTGGCTGCCGAAGGGCTGTGTGTGGCACAAAGGCTGAGCTGGGGGGTGGGGAGGAAAGGCGGGGGGGCAGGGGGTTGCACAGAGGTTTCCAGCAACTGCCTGCCAGAAAATCCAGAGATGTGAAGAACAGGCCTGGTGCTAATCCCCTTTATTTTCACACTTGCCCGGGTGCAATGTGGAACGAGTTAACAGTGATTGAGGCCTTCCCTCGTAAGCCCCCAAACAGGGCCGCGTGAGGGCTTTGGCAGCCAAAGGCCCATCCTGGAATCCTTCATCCACTTTCCTCCACCATCTTGCAGGAGTCCGGAGCTCCCCGGGAGGATTTTGCTACCTCCTTTGCTAATTTGCGTTGCCTCAGATCGTCAAGATGGTTTCCATTTTCCTTTCTGCTTTCTCCCTCACTTGCCTTAGTCGGTCTCCTTCTTCACCCCACCCCACCCGAAGCCTCTTCACCAATATCTTCGATCCCGGGGGGCAGGAGGAGGAGGGGAGGCGTTGTGGGGGGGGAGGCACCCTGCAGCTTGCAATTCAGTTTGATCAAAAGGGCCGATGTAACTTCCTGGTCTCGCCGGTAACCAGACTAAATGCTTCCATGTTCTGTCAAGATGGATTGCTCTCGGCTGATGGGGAGTCTTGGCATCTGGTAATAATTATTTCCTAATTCCCCCTGCCATTTCCCCTCCCCCCCCTTATCTCTGCGTTGTTGCAGAGCACAGCTGCGGCCGTCAAGGCGATCCAACAGAGCGGGATGAATCTCAACCCGGAAGCGGATGGGCTGTTGATTCGCGTGCCAGTTCCGAAGTAAGCCACTTCAGCCGCCTTCTCTTAGTCCCTTGATGGCCGAAACACCTGGGGCGATTTTGCCCAGCTGCTGACAAGAAGGATTCTGCTCTCTTAGGACAGCCAGAACCTCTTCTTGACCCCTCCTACGCTTTGGAAGAGGGGAGTGTGTGTGTGTGTGAGAAAGAGCTCTTGTTGGGGGCTGCCTAGTGTGGCACCCTAGAATTTTCCCATTGCAAGCCAGCTTTCCATCCCTTCTTGCTAGGCCTGCCAAAGACCCTGCTTGCTCTCCCAGGCCGTTTCAAATTATTATCCCTTGAAGGCTACCTTTTAAACCTACCTGGTATGCTGAAGTTTTTGCAAGGTGCTTTGGTAATTTAAATTTTAACATTTAAAGGAAGGTAGCCCATCGGGTGTCGGTGTGGATGCTTATGTCTGAGTCAGGACCACGTTGAAAGCTGCGGGCAGCCCCTTCGCGCCAGCCAATGAAGAGCCCGGTTATTCAACCGGACTCCCTTTAAGAAAAGCCAGTTGTGCGTTTGGGACGGAAGGAGATGGAATGGGATCCCTTTGCCCCCCTCCCCTCCCCAGCCAATCCAGTTCCTGGTCTCCTGCCCCTCCCGGCGTCCCTTGTCCCCCCCTCCCCCTCCTCCAATTCTGAAGGAGGCTGCTATTATCCTCCTAATTGCAGCAGCCTGATTGTTAACATGCTCCCAGGTCATCTTCCAATCTGAATTCCTCGAGAGGAGGAGAAATCCAAGAACAGGCAAAAGGGAGAAGATCTGAGCATCTCTCTCTCTCTCTCTCTCTCTCCCACTTTCTTCGTTTTTTAACTGGCCACTGCCCCTCTTTCGAGGGACGAGCCCCAGGTGTTTGATTGCCAGGCTGTCTTCTGAGGGAGGCTGCCACCCAAATCGTGTCCACTGAGCCAAGGGCATAATCTCCACAGCTCCGGGAACTCTGGTCATTAAAAAAGCCGGAAATGCAAACTCTTATCCGATATTATTCCAAAATACCTTGTGGCCAGTCGCTGTCCTGCCACCCGCCAGCCGAGCCTTAGCTGCCTCTTCCTTCTGTGAAGTTCAGACTTCTTTATCCTTCAAACATTTTCTCCGTTGTTTTCAAATTTGCATCTCTGGGCAGCGTTTCATGCCCAGCGGCTGCTCTGCCGTGCCGTGGAAGGTTTAGGCTCATCCCAAGAGGCTCCTTTTCTCCTTCGCTTTCCTCCCATCAGAATCACCCGCGAACACAGGGAGAACCTGGCCACGGTCGCCAAGCAGCTCACCCACAAGGCCAAGGAGTCCCTGCGCAAAGTGCGAACCGGGGCCATGAACCAGACGAAGAAAGCCAAAAGCACCACGTCGGAAGACACCATACGATTGATAGAGAAGCAGGTACTGAAGGAGTGGCGGGGGCCCCTTGCAGAAGGCAGACATGTGGCCTCTCGCATCAGAGGTCTCCCTGCCTCTGGACAGCCGTGTCCTCGTTTGGTGGCTGGCCTTTTTTTTTTTTTTTTTTTTGACCAAGATGGACGTCCCTACATTTGAGTGGTGCGGTGGCCTACAGGTGGAGCTCTCACCTCATAATCAGGAGGCTGTGAGTTCGATCCTAGGTAGAGGCAGGTACTTCTCTCTCTGGGCACAATGAGAATATATATCTGCTGAACAAAACTCCGCACCGGCGACAGGATGGGCATCCGGCCAGTAAACACTCGGCTCCATTCAGTTGCCCAGATGCTCCACCCCGCAAGGGATTATGGGGGTTGTTAAAAGATGGTGATGGATGTCCCTACATTCTCATGTTTCTGATGAAAATCTCAGTTTGATCGTTGCTGTTTGATACCTGTCAAACCTGATACCCCCCCAAAAAAAAACATAATTCACAAAGCGTTCTTTTCTCAATTTGCCTCAGATTCAGCAAATGACCGAAGATGCCACAGTTGAAATGGACAAGCTATTGGCTGCAAAGACGAAGGAGCTTCTTGCCTAGGGTCTCTTTCTCTCCCTCCCTCTCTCTCTCCCTCTCTCTCTCTTCCCCCCCTCCTCAGAGGTCACCACAAGCTGCTTTCTTCAGTAGAATATAATTTTTTATTGGCCAAGTGTGATTGGACACACAAGGAATTTGTCTTGGTGCATATGCTCTCAGTGTACATAAAAGAAAAGATACCTTCATCAAGGTAGTGATGTTTCAACTGTGGGAAGCAACTTTGGGCAGCGAATCAAAGCTCAGGGCAGAGGAAGGGGGCTTAGCCTTGAGGTGGGCTGGAAAAAGAGAATTTTGGCTCCCCCGACAGTTGTTACCTTAGCTCCGTCATCATCAACTGCACAGCATGGCCCTGCAGCCACGGGCCCAGAAGCCGTTTTGGAAAAATTAAGGATCACGAACAATCGTCGATTAAATGGCCTGTCGTGGCCCTCCTGCCTGAGAAACAGGATGCTGAGGGACGGGGGGCGGGCTTCATAAATCGGTCAGGAATTTCGTATATTAAATAAAGCGAGTCTGAATGATCTGAGGGCTACTTGTTGAACCCCTAATTTTTGAGCAGCGCCAGAGCGCATGGAAACGGGCACATCCTGGGGAGACTCCCCCCCCTCGCTCTCTCATGAAATGGCAAGCTCATTTATTTTAAATTGAGTTGCATTCCCCACTTTCTAGCTACGGATGTTGGTTTGCCTTCTCAGCCAGCAGGGTGCAAACACGGCCTCGTCCCCTTTTATGTTGTGGTGGCCGCCAAGGCTTGTGCGAATGGAAACTCCAGACCTAGCCTGGGTTTATTGGAGGCTGAAATTAAGAATATTTCTCTTGCTGAGGCACTGAACGGTCCGTTCCCTCGAAAAAGTGCCGTGTGATTGCCGATGGCAAGCCTTATCGCGCCTGGCAGCAGAAGTCAAACTTCTCTCCGTTCAGTGCCTTACAGTGCAGAAACAAACACCACAATGGCGTGAACAATCTGGCGCTCTTTCCCCGCATTCCAGCTAGCCAGGAAAGATGGTTGAGTAGCCTAATTTTTAAAACAAAGACCCTGAGATAGGAGGGAGGCAGATACCAGTTGAGTGTGTGGAAGTTCTTCTGAACAATAAGAACAGTTTGATCTTGACTAACGCTGGCGTGTGGGCTCCAGGCAAATCGTGGACCACTTGTTTGTTTGTTTGTTTGTTTGTATTTATATCCCGCCCTTCTCCGAAGACTCAGGGCGGCTTACAATGTGTTAAGCTTACAGATTGGGTTAATCCTGCATTGGAGGGGAAGGACGGTCCTTTCCAAACCAGTCTGATTATTATGGGATCCCCTTCCTGCCTTCTTCCCCATCTTTGGATACGCACGGACCTGTTTTTTTGTTTTTGTTTTTAAAAAAGGCCATTTGCAGTTCGGAACAAGCACTACAAGGGATGTTCCTTCCCCCCCCCCCCTCCAATCAGATAAGTTGCTTCTGGCCAAAATACACCCTGGAGAAGAATCGTTGACCTGGAAGGCGGGGGTGGGGTGTCTAAGGAGGAAAAGCCGTGATCTTTTATCTCCTTCTCCACTTCACCTGGACATGCAGGAATTCATGTTCTGCTCCAGAGCATTGAAGGAGCAGAGAGAGAGCAGAAAGAAGAGGAATGCGTTCAGAGTGCAGAATCCCTCTTGATGGCAGGTGGGCAGCCATAGCACAGCTGCCCTGGTGGTACCACGGGGCCGAAAAAGACATGGTCTGATAAGAAACCCTGCGGAGGCCAGTTCTCGTGACCTCTGCCCAACGAGGCAGGGGTTTCTCTGCCTACTAGAGCCTCATGAACTGGGCTCCTGTGCTGCAGCCCCGATTGCAGAATTGGCTTTTTTGGGGGTGGTTTAGCTTTAAAAATCGACTCCAGGCATTCAAAACAGCCGGCCTGTTGCTAAAGACAGAAACTCTGGTTTCTTTGCTTCCTGCCAAACCCCTTTTGTCCGTCTACTTTGTGCAAGAAAGAAAAGACGTGGGCAGGAAACCCACTTGACTCCCTGGCAAGACGGGCCTGGATGTGGGTGCCAGGCATGTGAATACAGCCGTCGGCCCAGGGTGAACAAGAACCAAGCAATCATTTTGCCTGGTGTGTAACCCCAAAAAAACAACAACTCCCAACCCAACCCAGGGGCTGGATAGGAAAGACGGCAGGCCCCGTCAGCCACGGCCGATGTGGAAGTTCAAAAGAGAGGTGATTACTCCTCTTTGAGCCTCGATTTTTTTGGGGGGGGGAGCGGAGGGGCTCGATTGCTTTTGTGTGAGGGACGGGGGCGCCTGGCTCTCTGATTGTGCTTTTCCATGCCTTCTGTCAAATGAGCTCTGTGCGGGCTTGGCAGGCCGGGTTTACCAGGCGCGCGGCCCTCTTTGACAGGGTGCCGAGCAGTGGGAAAGACGCAACGTAATCGCTTTGCCTCCGAAATTCAGTGTTGATTAGAGGCGCTTTCGGGCTGGCTTGTCGGCGGGCTGAAGTGCTTTTTTTAATCACTACAGAAGCTCATTACAGCTTCCCAGCCACTCTCCCGTCCCCCGGTTCTCCTTCCCGATTAGCGCCCAGAGGCGGATGAATATTGGATGGTTTCATTACATACAAATGCAATCAACAGTTTTGCATAAAATTTCTCCTCTTTTTCTTGAGTTTCAATTGACCCCGACACCCGTGGTGGCGCCAGGCGCAAAACACATGCAAATGAAGGGAGAACTTCCCGCATTAAAATCTCCCTCTGTATTTGTGTAAATGTGTGTGTGTGAATGGATAAATGATAGTTATGTGGGTGGGATAGATAGATAGATAGATAGATAGATAGATGGATGGATGGATGGATGGATGGATGGATGGATGGATGGATGGATGGATGGATAGATAGATAGATAGAAAGAAAGAGATCGATGACAGGATAGATGGGTGGTTGGGTGGATGCATAGATAGGTGATAGATGAGATAGATGGAATGAATAGCTGGATGATAGAATAGAATAGAATAGAATAGAATAGAATAGAATAGAATAGAATAGAATAGAATAGAATAGAATAGAATAGAATAGAATAGAATTCTTTATTGGCCAAGTGAGATTGGACACACAAGCAATTTGTCTTTGGTGCATATGCTCAGTGCAGATAGAGAGAGAGAGAGAGAGAGAGATATCGATGATGGATGATGGATGGACTGGATAGAGATAGAAGGTGGGTGGGGGCTATCCAGGGAGTTAGATGCCAGTACAGAGAGAATTAGAGAGTCCTAACCTAATGTGGTGGCTCAGTGGCTAAGATGCTGAGCTTGTCGATTGAAAAGTCGGCAGTTCAGCGATTCGAATCCCTAGTGTTGCGTAATGGAGGGAGCTCCCATTCCTTGTCCCAGCTTCTTCCAACCTAGCAGTTCGAAAGCACGTAAAAAATGCAAGTAGAAAAATAGGCACCACCTTTGGTGGAAGGTAACAGTGTTCCATGCGCCTTTGGCGTTGAGTCATGCCGGCCACTTGAATACGGAGACGTCATCGGACAGTGCTGGTTCTTCAGCTTTGAAACAGAGATGAGCATTGCCCCTAGAAGCGGAAAACAACTAGCTCATGTGCGAAGGGAACTGCTGTGTCTGCGCCCCCCGAGCCAGGCCCCCTGCCAGAAGGTGACTCGGAAAGTGAGGGGGAAGGGCCATCAGGACTTAATTCTGGAGCACTGGCTTCCCTGGCTCAGCTCCAGGAGCCAGAGGCAGGCCAGGTGGAGGAGATAACGAAGCTTCCGGCCCCTGACTCCCAGGCCATGTCTCCAGACCTGGCTGATGGCAATCAGGCCTGGCTGGACCCTAGGTTTCGTAGGCAAGAGAGGCAGGAACTACAGAAGCAGGGGTGGCAGGCCTAGAGAGTGCTGAGTCACGGAGCCACACCCCACAGAGTGTAAAAGCAGCCCTGGCTGCTCTTCTGCTCCATGACGAGCAAAAATTGAGCTGAACTCTTTGACTCGTGGAGAATTGAGCTGAACATTCGGCCTGGACTGTTGACCTCCTGGTTGCCTGGCAACCCCAAGATAAAAGGGAGACTTTGGCAGGCAGATTCCCTGCCAGGACTGATAGCAGCCATGAACTCAATTACTGGCTCGTTTAGCCAGCTCGTGTGGCTGAGGCCGGGAGGGGACAGAACAGGAGCCTTTCCCTTTAACCTTTTCATTGTCTTCTATTCCTTCCTTATTTCTTCCCTGTTGATAAATTTCCCAAAATGTCCCAACTCTTTCCAATGCAGATTGGAGGTATAAATCAGGGTACAAAACCAGCTGGCATCAATGGGGGCAGCGGCTGTAGAAGCTGTGAGGCAGAGAGCAGCCATTTCAGTGCCACGAAAGCCACACGGGGGCGGGGGGGGCTTGTTCCAAGCCACCTTAGCTGAACGTTGGCACACGCCAAGCTCAACTCCCTCACGGTTCCCCATTCCATTCCTACCCAGGTCAAACTCGCCAGTTGAGAGGAAGGGGCTTCCTATGGCTAGAGACCCCTCCTTTTTTAAGGGGAGGGGGTTAAATTTTGCCCCTTTGAAGCTTTCCCATCCTTCATCGACTCTGCCCATGATACCAGGAAAGATCAGCAACAGTGAAAGTGACAGGCCCCCCCCCTCCCGGACTTCAACAGCCCCTCTTGGAGGGAGCCTTTACCTGCACCTGTTCACCTGTCACACCTGACTTCCAGGAAATCCTGGCTATCGAGAGCATCCCATCAACTTTTTCCTGGAGGAGCAGCAGGAAACTCCAGGCTAATCCCTTTTCTTGGCTTCCCCTGGCAAGGCTTCTTAAGGGGCACGGTCTCTCGTGCCGTGGAAGCAACGGGCAAGGAAGCCTTTCCTGGTAGCTGGGGCTTCCCCCCCCCCCCAACCATACAGAGGGACTGACGCCTTTGCTAGCCCCCTCCCCGGACGCCGGCCCATTCTGAAGCAATTTCTATAAAATAAACTCTCTAATCAGGTAAATGATCCCATACGCTAAATTGCTGCCTTGCAGCTGCTTGGTTAACCTGTTTTATTTCCCCCACCCCCTGACTTCCAGAAAGTTGATGGGGGGCGGGGGCGGGAACACCCAGCAACTTTGTTGTCCCAATGAGACTCAAACCCAGATCGGGGAGACCGGCTCCTTTGCGCAGAGGCATCAGGCAATGTTTTAGCCAGGATCTGGTATGATTTGGGGAGGGGGTGCAGCTGTACTCGGGCCTTGACTGCAGCTGCCTCTGGGGCTCCCCATCCCACTGGGGCTTCTTCCAGCCCATGGGCAGCCAGAAATGACCCCGACCTGGTTGATGGTAACTTCGTAGCTTGAGCCTGAGTCTCATTTCACATCTTGGTGCCCTGGACAAACCATCATTAAACAGGATGGCCAAGCCAGGCCTGATGCCCTTTGTGGCCCTTCTAACCTGTAACAGGAGAGTCCATCTATCCCCTAATGCATGACCCAGTGGGGGGTGGGCAGCACCCCCCTGCACCCCCCACCCACCCCAATCCAGAGCCCAGCCAGCCTGCCCTGCCTGCTCTTTTGACCTGTGGCATCTCCCTTGCAACCTGGAAGCATTTATGCCTCTGAAATGAATCTCTTTTGGGGAGGGGAGCAGCGGATGGGGGGGTGGCGGGACAGGGGTACCTGCGGGACTGGTACGGCGGAGTCCATGATGAATTTGATTCCTGGCTGATTGGGTTTCCACTTCCCAGACTTCCTGTCCAGCCTGGGCTTTTCATTTCTTATCTGTGGCCGGTTAAAGGCTGCCCACCCCCTGCCCCCAGACCTGGAAAGGGCTGTCTTTCCCCCTCCCCACTTTCCCTCCCTCAGGAAGCATCTGAGTCCAAAGCCCCCCTCCCCCCATTCTGAGCACCAACCGTCTGTTCTGATGGAGCCGCCATCCCCGGATGGCCAGTTTGCCTTTGGCTCGACTCCGGTGAGGACAGCTGGCCTTCCAGCAGCTTGAAAAGCCTTCGTCTCCCAAGGCCTCCCTCCTCTGCCCCTTTCCTCCCGGCCTGGCCCTCCAGACTGACCCCTTTTTGCTCCCCTGCCTCTCCCCTTGTCAAAAGGCTGGGCCGCCAGCTCTTTGGACCGGTGGGTTCTCCACTAGCGACGGGATTCATCCTGCCAAAATCCTGGCAGGAAACCTGCCAACCAAGGTGCTTTTTTCATAAGGCAGCTGGGCTTTCTTGGGTTTTCCTTGAAGACGTTTCGCTTCTCATCCAAGAAGCTTCTTCGGTTCATGTAAATCCTTCCATTCTCCACCAGTCAGAACTGGAAAAGCTTCTTGGATGAGAAGCGAAACTTCTTCAAGAAAAAACAAAACAAAAGTACAGTTGCCTTTTGAAAAAGCATCTTGGGGACAACCATGACCTGGATGACCGAGATCTCCATACACATCCTGGTCAGAAGGAACTCTTGAGGGCATCCAGCCCATCCCCTGACTCGGCACAGGACTCCAAGCTAAACGCTTAACCCTCACCCTGGATTGACCAAGGAGACAAAGTCTCTTCCAGGTAAAGTGGACTCTTGTTGGAAGCCACAACTTCCTTGTAAACTAAGAGAAGCATCAGAAATAAACCTTTGCAGCAGCCGCCGCCTCTAATGGAATAAATCCGATTTGCAAAAGTCTTCTGGAAGTCTGCAAAGGAAGCGGCAGTTCCAGTTGTCTCCACTGATGCTTTTGGGGTTGCCCCCCCCCATCTCAAACCCTTCAGGGACGGTGCTCGACTGCCCCTCAGTGGCTCAAAGGGGCTTTGTCGCTCAGTTCAGCAATGCCTGTCACGGGGGGGGGGGGGCAACAACACACACTTCAACCAATAGTCGTGCAAATTTTCTTGCCTCGCCTCGCACCTCTAAAGTAATGCTGTACACTTTCTCATCCAATACTATTGACTGGCTCTGAGAAAGGAAACTTAATTGCAAGGAAAAGTTGATAACTAGCCTGCAGACGAAACCAGGAAACATATTGGGGTTCAGAAAACCTGAGCGAGAACGCTGAATCCTTGCAAGTCCCTCAGAACATTCTGATTTAACGGGCACTCAGATTTAACAGACTCCCTGAAATGGTCCGTTAAATCAGGGTTTTCTATCATCGTTCCCCTGAAAACGCCCAATGCTGAGCTCCAGAGGAGGACAGTGTACCGACTTTGGGGCGCAGGAGTGCATCAGTTATGTGGGGTCCCCCTCCTCTGTGCGTCTCCTCTGTTTTTGATGTGTGAGTTGGCCTTAAAAGTCCCCTCTGTGTCCCTTTCTCTTTGACCCTCTTCCTCCGTTCCGTCCTGGGATCTTGCTGGCCAATGGAGCGACTGAGAAGCCTGTTGGGGCGGTGAGTGTGCATTTTTATTTATTTTATTTATTTTATTTATTTATTTATCAAATTTATATACCGCCCTATCTCCCGAAGGACTCAGGGCGGTGTACAGGCATTTAAAACACATAAATACAATGTAAGAAATATAAAAACAGTTAAAAAACTTATTCTAAACGCCTATTAATTTAAAATTAAAAATATAAAATAAAAGCCAATTTAAAAACCAGTAATTTAAAATTTAAAATTTAGCTCAGCCCTGCACAGTTAAATAAATGTGTTTTAAGCCAGCGGAAGGTCCGGAGGACCGAAAGCTGACGAAGACCGGGGGGTAGTTCATTCCAGAGGGTGGGGGCCCCCACAGAGAAGGCCCTTCCCCTGGGCGTCGCCAGACGACATTGCCGCGCTGACGGCACCCTGAGGAGACCCTCTCTGTGAGAGCGCACGGGTCGGTGAGAGATATTCGGTAGCAGTAGGCGGTCCCGTAAGTAACCCGGCCCAATGCCATGGAGCGCTTTAAAACTAGCATTTGTGCTAGTTGATTCTTTGTCAGCTACCCTGGGTACCTGCTCCCAAACAAAGGCGTGTCCCTTCCCGCCTCTCCTGCCGCCATTCTCTAGGCTGCTTTCAGAGCCGCTGCTGGCTTGGAGGGAGAAGGAAGCGAGAAGGGAAGGTTCGCTGGAGAATTTACCTGGCTGAGAAGCAGGTAAGGCAGCTGCGAAGCATCCTTCGCATCCACGCAGCACCCCTATGCTCTGACCCTAATCAGGGGTCAGCAACCCGCGGCTCTGGAGCCTCATGTGGCTCTTTTACCCCTCTGCTGCGGCTCCCTGTCACTCAAAATATGCATCACAATCGCCAATATGTGACACCTGCCGGCATGCGATTTATTGAGCTTTTCAACCCCCGGTAGGCCAACCATGGACAAATCCAAGAAAAGAAAAGTTTCAGAACTTTTAATTCAACTACCTATGCGAGTTTTGTGGCCGCTCAAGAAATAGTCAGGCACGGGAAGGGTGTTGTGGCTCCCGGTGTTTTCTTTTCTGTGGGAGAAGGGTCCAAATGGCTCTTTTGAGGGTTTAAGGTTGCAGACCCCTGCCCTAACCCAACCCACCCCTGCAGGGATATGTGAACCCAGCCAGAGAGGGAAGCCGATGTTCCTGGGTGTTGTGCATCAATTCAGCAACATGCCCAATAACACCTGAGTAAGTCTGTGGTCACTTTTGACTCGGGAACAGTTCTTCATCGCCTGGTAAAAAGTGAGGCTTTCCAAATTTAAAGGAAGCCCTGTCTCTTCCCCTCTTAGAAGCGTCTACAGATTCCTCCCCAAAGATCCTAGAATTGTTGTGTGGGAGGGTGGGAGATCATCTAGTCCAGCCCCTGCTCAGAGCAGAATAATCTACTATTCTTTTGCATACAGCTGTGGCTTTGAGATCTAGTACCTTTAGATGCTTTATAAAGAGAGCCGCATCTCTTAAGAGCAAGTAGTGGGGCCAAGATTGGAATAGGAGGCTCTTGGTCCATGCTTGTGATGCCTCAACCAAGGTCTCTTGGCCACCGTGAGCCACTGAAGGCTGGGCTGGATGAGTTTCCCACCTCCTTGTCCATGGCAGAGGCTGTGGAGAAAACCACCTTGGCAGTTTGTCTCTTCCTGCCAAGCTCCTCCTCCTCCTCCTCCTCCTCCTCCTCTTCCTCCTCCTCCTAGCTGCCAACTGCCCCAAAATACCAGTTTCTGGCAAGCCCAGGCATGTGTTTTGTACACACAGCTGCTGGGAGTGAAAACATTCATCGGAAGCTTTTTAACTGCCAGCCGAGGCCCTGAGATGCACCATTTGTTCTCCCTCCCTCCCGGGCAATGCGAGGGAGGAGAAACGGTGGAAATTGAAGGTCCATATGACGCTGCTGACAATGGCCTTGGGTGCGATTTTGTGGTGCGATTTTGGTAACACCAAGAAAATGGTTGGTTTGATTGTTATCAATGGGGAGGGGGGATTATTCGGTTTTGTAAAAGGGTTTTATTTCTGAGCTACAGTGTCTTGGGCAGCCATATAAATTTTCTCAGTAAGTAAATAAAGAAAATCAACCTTTAATAATAAATAATACTACAGCCTACTTCTTGGCAAGATAGGAAAATGAGGGACAGACAGCAGCATCATCGTGAGATGGGTTCGTAACTGGCTGACAAATCGCACCCGACTTGTGGTCCTTAATGGAGCTACATCTACATGGAGGGAGGCATACAGTGGGACCCCCAAGATTCTCGTTTAGGCCCTTTTATCTTCATAACGGATTGATGGGAGAGAAGTGGGAGCACATTAAATTTGCAGATGACACCAAGCAGGCAGAAATAGCCAACCCTTTATTCTATTTCTATTTCTTACTCTCTGCAGAATGTTGGGCCCTGAATTCTGGAGCCAAGTCCACGCGCCAGACCAAGAAAGAGGCGACCGACCATGCTCCATCCACCAGGAAAGGAGGGTCTTTTCTCCGGCTGCGGATGGCGCCCCTTGGAATGACTCTCTTCTTCTCCGGCCGTGCTCATCTCTTGCCACTTCTTGGCACCTGGCTTGTAGGATCAGGTGTCTGAAGGAGAACTATCCTCATGATAAGAAGCTGCAGGCTCTGAAGAAGATGATCCTTGCCCAGCGGCGCAAATGCATCCCTCACCTTCCGGAAAAAAACATCCCCAGTTTCCCTTTGGAAGTGGAATCTCGGAGCACGAAACCTCTGAAGAGGAAGGTCTGCAAAGCTGGAGCCTTCTCGGCTCCAGCCTGCCCAGGTTAGCCTAGGATGCCTTATTCTTGTTTGCTTTTAGAACAGAATAACAGAGTTGGAAGGGACCTTGGAGGTCTTCTAGTCCAACCCCCTGCCTAGGCAGGAAACCCTACACCACTTCAGACAAATGGCTGTCCAATCTCTTCTTTAAAACTTCCAGTGTTGGAGCATTCACAACTTCTGGAGGCAAGTTATTCCACCGATGAATTGTTCTGACTGTCAGGAAATTTCACCTTAGTTCTAAATTGCTTCTCTCCTCGATTAGTTTCCACCCATTGCTTCTTGTCCTGCTCTCAGGTGCTTTGGAGAATAGCTTGACTCCCTCTTCTTTATGGCAGCCCTGAGATATTTGAAGACTGCTATCATGTCTCCTCTGGTCCTTCTTTTCATCAGACTAGACATACCCAGTTCCTGCAACCCTTCTTTGTATGTTTTAGCCTCCAGTCCCCTAAGCATTTTGGTTGCTCTTCTCTGCACTCTTTCTAGAATCTCCAAATCTTTTTTTACACCGTGGCGACCAAAACTGGATGCAGTATTCCAAGTGTGGCCTTACCAAGGCCTTATAAATTGATATTAACACTTCACATGATCTTGATCCCTCTGTTTATGCAGCCCAGAACAGTGTTGGCTTTTTTGGCAGCTGCTGCACACGGCTGGCTCATATCTAAATGGTTGTCCACTAGGACTCCAAGATCCCTCGCACAGGTACTACTGTTGAGCAAGGTACCACCTCTATGGTACGTGTGCATTTTGTTTTCCTTGCCTAAATGTAGAACTTTCCTTTTTTCACTATTGAATTTCAGTTTGTTAGATAGCACCCAATGTTCAGGTTTTTTGAAAGGGAGGGGGCTCTGCTATCAGCCCCACCAGGCAGACCTGATTTTGAAACCACAAGGAGACATAAACTAATTTGATTGAGGTTGGCTATGACAGACTCTTTCGAATGTGATTATTCTGAACCCCCTCCTCCTCTTACACTCCAGTGCAGGGGTCTCCAACCTTGGCAACTTTAAGATTTGTGGACTTCAACTCCCAGAGTTCAATTCTGGGAGTTGAAGTCCACAAGTCTTAAAGTTGCCAAGGTTGGAGACTCTTTCTCCAGTGAATCAGGGAGATGCCTCCCTGCCTGAGCTGCTTCTGGGCATTGTCATGTTGCTCTGGACTTAAAAAAAAAATAGTTCAACCTCTTTTGCTTAAGTAACAGCTCCTGCATATTTGCAGGAAGGTCATCTTCCTTACTCCCCAAACTGCTGCTTGCCTGAGCTTGGAATATGGGTGGTGGGCCTGTTGTGTCCTTATTGGTGCATGCATTCGTTTTTAATAGCAATAGCCACAGCGCCCAGGGGTGTCCAAACTTGGTCCCTTTAAGACTTGTGGACTTCAACTCCCAGAGTCCCTCCGCCAGCAAAGCTGGCTGAGGAACTCTGGGAGTTGAAGTCCACAAGTCTTAAAGGGACCAAGTTTGGACACCCCTGGCTTAGACTTATATACCGCTTCACTGTGCATACAGCCCCCTCTAAGCGGTTGACAGTGTCAGCCTCTTGCCCCGAACAATCTGGGTCCTCCTTTGACCCACCTCAGAAGGCTGGAAGGCTGAGTCAACTTCAACTCTACACAACCCTTCCTCATCGTGTCTTTGCTTGGTCACCCATATCATGTATTATATAATCTTTTCTCTTTGGTGAAGGTCACAGCAAAAGAACAGGAAAGAAGCTCAAAACCGGACAGAACTCGGCATCTTCCTCCCGGAAGGCAGAGAGAGAGAGAGGTGAGGTCACGCAGCTCTCTGGGCAAAAAGCAGAAGGAGGGGTGGGGGAAATGGTAGGACTGAAAGGCAGAGGAAGAGACCTTGCAAGAGACTTGGATGGTGTGAATTGTGTCAGGCACAGGGAATCATGGGTAGGAAGGGGCCTTGAAGATCCGCTAGCCCAGCCCTTTGCTCAAGGCAGGAATCCTCGGACCTTCCAAGTCAAGTACCTGCTAGGAAGGAAGGAAAGGAAGGAAGGAAGGAAGGGAGGGAGGGAGGGAGATAAAGGAGGGAGGAAAAAAAGGGAGGGAGATAAGGGAGGAAGAAAAGAAGGAAGGGAGGGAGATAAGAAAGGGAAGGAAGGTGGAAAAACAAAACAAGAAGGAAGGAATTAAAATTAAATAATTTAATAATTTCCCCCAGCTGTCTCCCCACCCCCACCCCGCCAACCTTGCCCCCTCCCACTTTGTTTTAATGGATCGTTTGAAAAATGGCCGGGGTCTCTCTCCTAAGAGGGCAGGTCATAATTGTCCCAGGCCACGCGAGGCATCCATCATGGTAGCTGTCAGTGTCCCTGGAAAGCTTTGCCGGCCATTAAGGGCTGTCAGTGAGGAGGGCTGGGGGGTGGGGGGGAGATGAATGAGAGGTCGCAGGTCGTAGGAAAAGCACCAGCAGCTTTGATGAATTGGAGATTTGCAGCAGTTAACAAAAAATTAAGTCAACCTGGGGATAAAATATTCATGGAATCAGAAACCAGCATTGCTGGGCGCAATCCGGTGGCCTGTAGCCCTTGGATGCTCTTGGCCAAGCGGGGTCTTCCGCTCCAAACAGACTGTCCTGGTTCAGAAGCTCCAGCAGGGGGCGCCAGAAGCCTTTCTTGATCTGACAGCCTCTTGTCAATCCTAGTTTGATGTTTCTCATTTTGGATCTTCAAGTGTCAAGGTTCATTTCTCTTTTCTCTTTGGCCTAGCATAATAGTTGTTTTGGTGAACAATTATCTCTGAAAGAGTTGTGCGTTTTTTGGGTGATGGCAAACCTTTCGCGTGGAAACGTTGCGCGCTCATGCACACGCTCGTCGGGGCAGCTGAACTTCTGGGTTCTAGCGTACATGCGCGCCCGACGATCAGCTGGCTGGCGTATATGCACAGGTCGGTTGTCGGCACTGCCGTGCGCACAAAGGGATCGCACTCCGGAAAACTTCTGGGTTTTGCGCAAAGGACAGCTGATTGTTGCGCGCGCATGCCACCAGAAACCCGGAAGACTAACAGGCAAGGCCACGCGTGCCGGGCGACATGGCTTTGCGTGCCACTTTGGGCACACGTGCCATAGGTTTACCATCACATCTTTAGATTATGACCTGTGGAGTTCAACTCCCAGAATTCTTGAGCCAGCTATGGATTGGTTTATAATTGTTGAAAATTTTGAAAGTCGTTTATTTTTTCCTTTTTTTAGCTGATTTTCTTTATTTCTTAACCTCCCTCCCTCCCTTTCTTTCCATCTTTTTCTATTTTGCCTGCCTTCCTTCCTTCCTTCCTTCCTTCGTTCCTTCCTCCCTCCCTCCCTCCTTCCCTCCCTGCCTGCCTGCCTGCCTGCCTGCCTGCCTTTCTCATTGCCTCTGCCTGTTTCTGGAAGCTTTCTCTTTGTGTTTTAATTCCAGCTGTTTCTTTATTTGGAGTATCTGCTTGGAGGGAAGGCCAAAAACTGGCTAGAGACGTTCTTGGCCCACCACTGAAATATCAAAATCTGAAAACTGAACTGAAAAGCAAAGCCAAGGAGTCTCTCCAAGGTACTTTTAAATACATATAAAAAGCTTATATATAGGTCTTGCTGAAGGGAGTTCTCATCAAATTGTCATGATATGAGGGGCATGGAAAGATCATGTATACCTTTCCCTTCCCTTCCTTTTTGTATCCTTTCTCCTTCCTTTATTCCTTCCTGCCTACCATTTGTCCTTATTTCTTCTCTCCTTCTGTCCCTCCCTCCCTCCCTCCTTTCTCCAAGTGCACAAAATACATTTGCAAAAAAAGGAGACATTCAGAAGAAACACAAGATGTGCAGAGAAACTCATCGTGTGTTTTTTCCCCTTCGCTCTTTTGATCATTTAGTTCCTAAATTTCTGACGGAGGAGGAGTGGGGGCATTGGAGGTTTTTCCCCTGGGAGCAATCAGGCCTTTGTGCAGTTCTGAGTACAGAACAGGTGTACTTTCGTTACTGATACTCCCAAGGTAATTGACCAAGTTGGGACGGCTGATAACATGGCTGAATCGGGTGTGCGTTCTTCCCTCCAGAATCTCAGGGGGATCCGTTCACAGAATCCTGGTCTGATCGAAGCTTCAGAGAAAATGGCCAAGCTGTACAGGCTGAGATGACGAAGATGACAAAACGAGAGAGACACGCTGCCCAACTAAACCGTCAGCGGCAGGACTGGAAAAACTCTGGCTGGGCACAGACACGGAGCAGAAGGCGCCAGGAAGCTCCAGATACAGAGAAGAAGAATGAAAACCATCCGAGATCGGCAGGAAGAACGAGAAAAGCAGGATCTACAAAGGGATCCTCTGATGGGTTGAAGGCCACACCTTCTCCTAAGATTCAAAATGCATCTGCTGAGATGATGGGCATGAGAGAGACCTCCAGGCCTGGCAAGGGAAGACGGAATGGGTCTTCTTTGAGAAGTGAAACTCCGAGGAACGAACGCCAACCCACAACCACGTTGATGGAGGCCAAGAAGAAGCCCTATAGCCCTGAACAGCTCCGCGAATATATGGTCCAGAAGGCCGCTGAGAGAAATAGGAGGATCCAAGAAGAGAGGAAGACCGTCAAGCAAGCCCAAGAAGAGCGAAACAAGAAACTTCAAGAGGTCTACCGAAAACAGAGAGAAGCAGCTGGCAGAAGCCGCCATTGTGCAGAACAACTGAGAGAAGACCTGACTTCCGTCACACCCACCGAGAATGATCTTGATTTGGTAAGGACATTGCGGTTGGGTAAAAGTCATGAATGATTTTGTTAGAAAGTCCCGTGCTAAGATTGAGTCCTGTAAACCATGCGGTTTAATGTTATCTCAGAAACCGCAGCTGTTAGCGTAAGATGCTAAACTGTCGTTGATTGAACCATGGCTTCCCGAGTTCATCCAGTTGGGCGTACTCAGAGGAAAGTAGGTGCAACGCTTCCGGCCTTAGTTAGTCTACTGTGTTGTATGAACTCATCCGATAGGTTCCAGGGAGAGAAAATACAGGGACCCCTCCACTTGTGGCCGTTCGTTTAACAACTGAAGTTACATCGGCACTGGGGAAGAAGAAAACAATTTATGACTTCCTCGCATTTACGGCCATCGCAGGATCTCCGTGGATCAGAATTTGGGCACTTGGGAGACCTTTGTGATGGTTGCAGTGTCCGGATCACCTTTTCCCAGTTGGCTTCCGAAAAGCAAAATCAGCGGGGGAAGCTGGATTTGAGTCACTTAACAACCAGAGCAAAAAGGTCGTAACATCGGTTGTGGCTCATTTAACGACCATATCACTTCGCAATGGAAGTTCTTAGACCTTATTGTGGTCTAAGTCAAGGACTACCTCTAACCCGTTTCTGAGCTGGATTTGATCGGTAGTCCTTTTTTTTTGGGTCATTAAATTCCTGTGATCTACGGAAGAAGGATTGTTATGCACATTCAGGAGTGGAGAAGAAACATTGATTGCCTATCTTTTCAGACTAGATAACCATGGTAACTTCAGACCATGTTTTAGGTTGGGGAATTATGGGAACTGAAGTCCACACATCTGAAAGCTTGCCCGGGTTGAGGAACACTGCAGTCCAACTTCTAACGGCCCTCCAGATATTTGGACTTCAAGCCCCAGAATTCTCAGCAAGGGTTAACCCTGGTAGGCGAGAGCCACACGTCTGTCACAGACTGAGAAAAGTTAATATAAAATCATTCTTGCTTTAAATTTTAGAAATACCCAGGTGTACGGTCTCCAGCAACAGATGCCCCAAAAGGTGTTCATCGAGCATCACAGACTCTGCTAAGGAAGGAGTTAAAATTCAACAGGTATGTGACGATTATTTCCAGTTGCATAAGGATGCAGAGATGCAGCAGAGGTAATATTTAATGAATGAATTCATTTCTATAGCCACCCAATCCAACTAAGTGACTCTGAGCATCTTATAATTCCAAAATTATTAAAACAGTTTTAAAAACATGAGGCGTTATTAGGACTGAAACATTGGATTAATAGGAACGTGGTGGCTCAGTGGCTAACAGCTTGAAAGGTTGGCAGTTCAGCGGTTTGAATCCCGAGCGCCACGTAATGGGGTGAGCTCCGGTTCCTTGTCCCAGCCTCTGCCAACCTAGCAGTTCGAAAGCCCGTAAAAAAAAAATGCAAGTAGAAAAATAGGGACCACCTTTGGTGGGAAGGGAACAGCGTTCCGTGCACCTTTGGTGTTGAGTCATGGCGGCCACATGACCACGGAGACGTCTTCGGACAGCGCTGGCTCTTTGGCTTTGAAACAGAGATGAGCAGCGCCCCCTAGAGTTGGAAACTAGCACGTATGTGCGAAAGGCACTTTTACCTTTAACATTGGATTTATTTCTTGTTCAACAATAAGGAAGAGATTTAATGTGTTCTTTTCTTTGGAATTCCACTGTTGTTCCATTAGTGAGTTGGAGCCAAGAATGGACAAAGCAGGACAAGGGACTCCGGTGCTGGGATTATGCACCTCAATGGACCCTGAAGGTCAACTGGGGAGCCCTCTGAAACTCAAACAGGTGGACATCTCCTCCTCTTGGGCAAGCCATCACTCACCAAGTCCTTTTCATCTCTGGAGAGAGAAAGGTATTGGCAGGGAGACACCGTTCTCCTCGGACATCTCTACCTCCCCTTCTTACAGAAGGAAGCAAGACAGAGTGAAGGCCATCCACAATTTAGCTAAAGATCTCAGTGAGCGGCTGGGGAGAGAAATGGAGAGGTTACAAGCCACCAAGGCCTCAAGGAGCCAAGGATGTCCACCTGGAACTCCATCTAAGATGACTACTCCATCAGCAGTTCCTCTTGAGAAGTTTGATGCTCCAGAAAATGCAGAGTCTGTTTGGGGTTCAAGACTTGCATTGAATCCACTGATGTGTCCTCAAGAAAGGGCTGGCCTCGAGAAGGAGTTAGGCATCCCAGTGGTCAAGGAGGAGATCGTCCAACATCTTCTGCCAACTGACGGGGGCGGCCTTGAAGTGATGCCAATGGACTCGGTTGAACGAAGGCAAAGCGGGACTGAAGAAAAACATCTGAAGGAAGGTTGGTAGAGAAGCTTCCTCTATTGCCCTAGGATATGTGCAATCTCTATTGGGCTCAATGCAGAACGAAATTTCCTGCATGTGGATTTCAAGAAGATTTCCCTCCCTCCCTCCCTCCCCCCCCCTTCCTTCCTTCCTTCCTTCCTTCCTTCCTCTCTTCTCCTCTCCTCTCCTCCCTCTCCTCTCCGTCCCTTTCCTCTTCTCTCTTTTTGTTTCCTATCTTTTTCCTTCCTTCTTCCTGCCTGCACGCCAACCAAAACTGATAATTCAGGAAGTTAACCATAATATAATACCGTGTTTCTCCGAAAATAAGACCCTGTCTTACATTTTTTCGAACGCTGAAATAAGCGCTTGGCCTTATTGCCATGCGCTCAAAAGCCCGCTTGGGCTTATTATCAGGGGAGGTCTTATTTTGGGGGAAACAGGGTAGATATAAAAGCAAAAGTATGTTTACCCAAATCAGTTAAGAACTTCTGTCGTTCTTCCCAAGGTTTTGCTTCCGAGATGGGATTTGGGGAGAAGGGCCCTACTGGGGCCCCAGCCAGTGTCTTCCCTGGAAGGTAAGTTGCAGCCTTTGGACTTATTAAACTTGGCTATTTTAAAATCACATTTCTACCAAGCCACCACTTTCAGCTACTTTGGGATTGCTGAGGAAGAAGGCTAAATAAAGACATTGGGAATCCAGGGGAAAATGGAAAAGAAGGAAACAGCTAGAGAAGATGATGCTCAAAAGGCCACCCATAAAATCTTGCTGAGTAGAGTTTGGGGTATAATAAAAATCCCACTTACTCTATGAGGGGTATCCTGTAAATCAAGGTCCCATCATTTAATTCATTAAGACTTAAATGTTGCTTTGGTGATCGGCATAACAGCTGCCAAAAATAAGATTCAAATTCTCAAAAGTCAGCTCTGTGCAGTTTCACAGGTGCCCACAAGATGGGGCTGTTGACCTGCTTTAATGGGTACCGCTTGGCCCCCCTTTGCAAAGGCGTCCAGAGTTACCTTTTTCAGGTAAATCTCAGGTGTTCTGAGCCGGGAATGGGGGCCTTCCGATATTCCTCGACTACAATTCCCAGCAGCCCCACTCCACCCGACTGGTTCTTTGAGATGCTAGGACCGTAATTTGGAGGCCAGGAGCTCCAGGTTGTCAAAGGTTGGGATCCAAATCCTATTGTCTGAGCTTTGAGGTTCAGATCCTAGGACCGTGTGGTTGACTTCACAACTGCAGTGCTCCACCTGACAGCTGTGGCAGGAAAGGTTGTAAAACGGAGCAAAACTCACTTAATGACTGTCTCACTTAGCAACAGAAATTTTGGATTCCATTCTGGTCGTATGCCGAGCACTACCTCTGTCTGTTTCTCCAAATATAACTGATTGATTGATTAAATGTATAGGTCGCCCATCTTACGGTCAAGCGATTCTGGGTGGCTTACAACAACATAAAAACATAGCATAAAACAATAAGGACATTAAAAACATAAAAACATCCGGCAAATATTACACCGAGAACCCTTAAAAACCTGCGCAGAGATTTAGACTTTTCTGAAGACGAGAAAAATGAAAAAAAAAATCACCTTTTTTTTTTTTGCTTCAATTAACATTTTTCTCCCACAGTCTCCTTCCACTGCTTCTCCACCAAGCTTGTTCAAACATGGTTGACTTAATAAGCCATCATTGTCTGGGTTTATACCACAGGCTGACCCAAAGCCAGATAAGCGATGTTTGTTAGCTGAACTAAGCCACCTTTTTTCCTTTCGTTCACTTTCTTACCCCCGGAATTCGCTGTGGCGTGAAGCTTTCTCATGACTAAAACTCCTGTAATCCTTTTTGAACGACCTGGCCTGCTCCCGAAAACCTCCTTTGGGTAAAAATGGAGATATTAAATTATGCCACCACCACCATCCCTTCTGGCAATAATTCCTCGGCTGGGAGAATCTGTTCCAGCATATGGTAGGGACTGAACCGAAGACTCTTGATTATCTTTACGAGCGCCCCTCTAAATCCCCGCTGATCCCTTTTCTGCTCAATCTGAACAAGAGATTAACCAATTGGATCCCGCAGATTTATTTACTGCAGTTGGCTTCGCTCGATTTTACACACGCATGAGCAAAGCTGGACCGTGCACGCCCGTCTTCCAGCATTGGGACGAAGAGAAGGAATTCTATATCGGGTTGGACGGCCGATTTCACCGAATGTAACCACATTGGAGCTTCACAAGTAGACCTTGACTCCGTTTGGAGTTCTGACATTACTGGAAAAAGGGACTTCATGACCGGTCCTGGTACTTATCAAATGGTCATGTGATCAGATTTTGGACAGTTGGCAGCTGGAATTTATTTATGACCATTGCAGCCCCCCCCAAGGTGATCTCCATTTGCGACCTTCCCAGTCAACTGCTGCCAACGTGGGAAGCCAGATTCACTTTATGACCATATAATCCACCTAACGATCACAGTGATTCGTTCAATGACCATGCAAAAAAGGTCGTAGTCTTCGCCACCACAATTGAGCCCAAAATTTATGCTGCTGAGTGAGAAATTTGCTAAGTGAGTTTTGCCCCGTTTTTACGACTTTTCCTGCCACCTTTGTTAAGTGAATCACTGTGGTTCTTAAATTAGTACACATCACATCACTTAGCGAGGGAAGTTCAGGCCCCAACTATGGTCATAAGTCAAGGACTACCTGAACTGCGGGACTGATGGCAGATAATTATAGGGCCCTGGACAGCAGAAAGAGGCGGCGGTGTGTAGGCGTGCTTGAAATCAGGGGTGGGTTTCAGCAGGTTCTGACCAGTTCTGGAGAACCGGTAGCGGAAATTTTGAGTAGTTCGGAGAACCGGTAGTAAAAATTCTGACTGCCTCCCACATCTCTTCTCTGCCCCCCAAGTCCCAGCTGATCGGGAGGAAATGGAGATTTTGCAGTATCCTCCCCCTGCCACGCCCACCAAGCCACGCCCACAGAACTGGTAGTAAAAAAATTTGAAACCCACCACTGCTTGAAATTTTATTTTTAAAGCATGTCCCTGAAATGTTGAGGGACATAGGAGACCTCCCTAGGCAAGATTTGCCCCTCAAGAAAGAAAGGGAGAATATGTATGTATGTATGTATGTATGCAATTGCTCCTAGAAGCACGAAGCTGATAACACCAGCCTGAAGATGACGAATGAGACTTCATCGAAACATCGCCAAGATACTTCCAATTTTACGCAGGAGAAAACCCGAATAACCAAAGACCTACATACATACATATATATATATATATATATATGAGTAATTTTTAATTGAGTGGTTTTATTACTTGTTATTTTAATATTCGGCCTTATGGTTTCAGATTTTTAAATTTCAAATATTGTGTTTTAATTTTTGTATATGTCTTTTTAACTTGGCTGTAAACCACCCTGAGTCTTCGGAGAAGGGCGGTATAGAAATGTAAATAATAAATAAATAAATAAATAAATAAATAAATATATTCTTTTCACCCATCATCCCCAAGCTCTGGTTTATAACTCTTTCCTCTCCCTCCACCACTCCTTTTCGCCCCCACTCTGCTGTTTCTGGGTCATCCTATGAGAAGGGAAGCGGGGGGAAAAAGCTTGTTAACGTGAAAAATGAAATGAGATTTTTATTTGCTAAGCAGATTGCTGATTGGAATAAAAACTCGCCCTCCACCCCCCTCCACCACCCCCCCACCCCCCCGTCTGTCTCCTTCGACTCCCTGCCCTAGGAAACATCTGCCGGAGACTTTATCTCCTTAGCTTTGGGCTCCCACCCGATCAAGAAAGGTCTCTTCCTTTCACACATCCCTCACTAATCGGTTTAGCCGTCGGTGTCACAGGCTGAGTTCTGTGCCCTGCGCCCCCCCACCCCCCCGAGAATTAAAGCTTTCTTAGCCCACCTCCTAAGCCCCTCTTCTCAACTTTGGCGACATGAAGATGGCTGGAGTTTGCCTCCCAGAATTCCCCAATGCTGCTGTTGTAACTTCAGTCTCTTAACAAAGCGTTGTAAGTTGAGAGCTATCTGTAGCTGGTTTTGGAATAAGTTGAGTTGTGATGGAGGCCATTGTGTGCATGAGCTAACTGCCAAATGCAGGGCAAAGTCAAATTTAGCACAGAGTCAAACAGAACTTTCCAAAGCTTGAACCAGCCAGATGAACTAAATGCTTCCTGCAAAAGCTCGCGTCCCGTTCGCTTCTCTTTTATGTCTTATGGGAGGGGCCAATCATCTCCAAGCCTTACTCCCAAGTTGACCCTCTTTCCTTAATTGTTCCTGTCTTCTGGAAGCTCTGTGCATGTTCCCACACTGGGAACAGGGTCCCGCTGTTCTTCTGCCTCGCTGATGTCAGGCTCCCGAGGCAGCAAATAACTACCAGATGGCCTTGGTCCCCTCTCTGCCTCCGACGCAGAGCCCTCGTCCGAGCCTTCCCCAGACTCCAGGACTGGCCCATGTTCCTCCCCAACCTCCTCACGGTCCAAATCTGCTGCCAGCTCTGCTGGTCGCTGGCAGGCCACAATAGATACAACCTTAGGGATTCGTCATCCCTTTCTCTCTCTCTCTCTCTCTCTCATTTTAGTGAAATCCACATCTTGACTGAAATTCCAAAGGCTTCTTTGAGGAAGAACCAGCTAGGAAAAAGCAACTGTCAGAACGAACCTCCAGGTAAGATGTAAAGCAAAACCGCACAGGGAGTCATGCAACTCTTTGGGTCTACTGAATGTGTGGGTTAGCCCCATCAGAAATGCTTCCATTCCTCTGTCTTGAAGGAACTTCTAACTCCTGAGATTTTGTGGGGAGGTTCTATCTTCCTCAACATTGTACTGTTGTATTTTACCATGATGCTCTACAAATACCGACGGACTGAGGGGGCGAGATACATTGCATTAAAAAAAAAGGGGGGGATGCCAAATATGGAGGCCTGGATGTTCTGCTTCTTTTCCTCCAGAAAACCCACGGGGACAAGGTGACCCTCCCCTTACAGCACAGCATCAGCCCTCCGGATTTCCTTTCCTGTCTATTAATTTGCCACCTGGGAAAGCCAGCGCTGCAGAAGATCTGTCTGAGCCCACAGATTCAAACAGCCAGGTAAGAGGGCAGAGCCCTTTCCTCCTGTCTCCTCTCGAATCTATCCTTTCTGATGATGAGGATGAGGATGATGTTACTGTATCAGTCCAGTCAGTCCGACTTTTGGCCATTCTATGAGCCAGGGTCTCTCCACATTTGCTGTTGGTGTTAGTCGCGAGTTGTGTCCGACCCATCGCGACCCCCATGGACCACGTTCCTCCAGGCCTTCCTGTCCTCTACCATCCTCTGGAGTCCATTGAAGCTCACGCCGACTGCTTTAGTGACTCCATCCAGCCACCTCCTTCTCTGCCGTCCCTTTCTTCTTTTGCCCTCAATCTTTCCCAGCATTAGGCTCTTCTCCAGTGAGTCCTTCCTTCTCATTAGACGGCCAAAGTATTTCAGTTTCCTCTTCAGGATCTGGCCTTCTAAAGAGCAGTCAGGGTTGATCTCCTCTAGGACTGACTTGTTTGTTCACCTTGCAGTCCAAGGGACTCGCAGGAGTCTTCTCCAGCACCAGAGTTCAAAGGCCTCCATTCTTTGGCGCTCAGCCTTCTTTATGGTCCAACTTTCACAGCCATCCATTGCAACTGGGAAAACCAGAGCCTTGACTATACGCACTTTTATTTTTGATGCTCTCCACATCTCCACCCCTTTTAACCTGAGCTAACTGCCCTCATTTAAAAAAAAAACCCACCATCTTTTGGCCCAAGGATTCCCAAACCTTTTGGCATCATCCCTTCCCTGGATATTGTGTGTGTGTGTGTGTGTGTGTTAGCCTGAGCTGTGGAACCGCCTCCTCCTCGGCTTCAAAAGGATTCTGGATGCCAGTGTGGTCCAGGGGAGGAGAGGTTGCCTTGGCAACGGTGCATCCTCTGGGGCATCTTTACCTGAGCTGTGTTTCTGTCCCCAGTGGAGCGAGATTGGCCGGTTCTATGGAGGAGCCAGTTCCTTTGGCCGGCTTAGCCTGACTCTGGTGGAACAATCCTTGAGGGAAGAGGAGCTGCGAGCCCGGCACCAGAGCACCCTCCTCAGGCTGCGTGAAAAGGCCCTCCGGGAGAAAGCCCAGGCGGAGCTGGCTTGGCTGGAGCATGGGGAGTGGTGAGGACACTTGTGCCCCACATAGTCCCCCTTTGAGCCTCTCTTATACTTTTATTTATTTATTTTCATCAAGCATGTATTTTATGACAGATACAAGTGTAAACATAATTATAAACACATGTAAAAGGGTATGAATAAAAGAAAACATTAGGACAGGGACGGTAGGCACGCTGGTGCGCTTATGCGTGCCCCTTACTCACCTCCCCTGCCACAAATGCTGACATACCTCTGGTATTACACATCAAGATATCATGATGCCAACACATAAAATGATGTCATGGAGTCATCATGCCTTCCACTGAACAGCTTTTGTTTCTAGGTTAAGCAATGTTAGAGGAGGAAGAGAAGGGGAGGAGAAGGAGGAGGAAGAGGAGGAGGAGGAGGAGGAGGAGGAGAAGGAGGAGGAGAAGAAGAAGAAGAGGAAGAAGAAGAAGAAGAAGAATTTTAGAAAAAGACAGGAAATAAGAGGAAAGGAAAGGGAAGTAGTAAGATCTTGATTTAACAGATTGTAGGAAGGTAAAAGATATAATCAAAGATATTAAATGGTCCTGAAATTGGAGGAGTTTATAATCTCGATTTGAGGCAGTGACTGGAGCAAAAGTTGGTATTTTGGGCATCAAGAAGGATTTTTTAAATATTTCGTTATTTAAATTTTTTAGCCGCTCAACTCCATGGGGCTCTGGGAAGCAGTTTCAATGGAGTGTGTGTGTGTGTGTGTGTGTGTGTGTGTGTGTGTGTGTGTGTGTGTGGGTGGGTTGTGTTGTGCTGGGGGAGGGGCCACAGGTTGGATCCCAAGGACAGAAATCCACTTCCCAAAGTTTGAGTCCAATCCGTTTCCTGCTTTCAGCTCCCCAAACGGATTGCAGGGAACAGGAGGCCCATCATCCACAGCCGAGAAGCAGCTCTCCATCCTAACCAGGCTGAAGCAAGAGCAGGTGATACATCTGGGGAGGGGAATGGAAGAGGGAGGTGAGGCTGGAGGGTTTGTTGTTAGCCCTGCGAGGTAGTCCGGGCAAGAAACCCGACCAGAAGCACTAACTCTGTCCTAATTGTAAAGTTACATGGACAGAATCTTGCAAGACTGAAAACATTTAAAAGGGCATGGAAAGGCTGCAGGGTTGCCTCACGGTCTCTCTTCCCCTGCCTTCTCTGCAGGCAGAAATCAGACATCTGCAGAACATCGGCCGAGCTGCCCATCAGGAGCGGAAACTTCTGCTCCAGCAGCAAAAGGAGCTCTTAGAAGTGCAGAAGACAACCACACAGCTGTGGCTACAGCTGGCTGGGCAGCTGCCACACCAGGTTTGTGATGTCCGTGCAAGAGGACCTGCTGTTGCTCTTGTCTCCAGCTTCCAAATTATGAGAAGCCACCTGAGATAGGAGCTCGGGATCACCCTCCTATCTTCTAGTTCAACCCCCCTGCTTAGACAGACCATTCCAGATAAATGCACAAAGTGTAAATGAAGTAGAGATCTCCTTAAAGAAAGTTAGACAGATTTTTCTCCCTCTTGCCAGATTTCTGAGAGTCATAACTCTCAAGGAGTTGGAGTGCTGGAGAAAGAAAAGTTGGAAGTCTCTTCCCAATCTGGTCCTCTTCTTGCAACCTGTTCAGGGGGAACCGAATGGAGGAGAAGCAGTTTTGGAGCTGAGAAGAAGTGAGTAAGCCATTCCTTAGTTTAGTACACAATTAAGATTTTGCAAAGGTTTCTGACAGATGACCACCAACGAAGGAGAACTCGCCCTTCCTTTGCTGCTAAGTAACAATTGTGCTTTTGTGCTAATTGTGTTATCTCAGTAAGGCAATTCGTCTACGAAAAGGGGGACCGGGATAGACTGCCCCCGAAGTGAATCATTACTTTTCACTTTGATTTATTCAAAGGCATTTTTTTTTCTGGGTTTCCGTGGCTGATCTTCTCCTTGACCTCTGCCCTTGAGCGGTCCTGGTTTTTGAAAGCCCAGCCTCCTGCAGATCTCTGAATGAATGAGGGTGTTTTGTGACACCCACCCCTTTTCTCTTTCACAAATTTTCCTCCTGGCCTTGTCACTTCCCATTGAGAAGCCTGGATGGATAAGTGGGAGGCAGTCTGTTTGGTTAATGGAGAACCTTGCAAATAAATCTTTGCATGAAGCAGATCTATAATTCACGCTGCTATTGATTATAGGTCACGGGTACCTTTAAAATGGATTGCTGGCTTCCACTGCACTCTCTCTAAAATGGAAGGGCTGGCTGGCTACAGAGAGAGAGACCTCATCCATCTAGTTGTTTTGGACACCGCGAAGTCTTTTAGCGGAATTCCTGGTGAAGATCCATAACGAGAACGTCTCAAGCCATCGAGAAAATAAGTCCAGTTGCTGGGACTCCATTCCCAGGAGATTCTGTCTGGATGAATAACAGAACGACAAGAGTTGGAAGGGACCTTGGAGGTCTTCTAGTCCACCCCCCTGCCCAAGCAGGAGACCCCACGCCACTTCAGACAAATGGCGGTCCGGTCTCTTTTTGAAAGCCTCCAGTGATGGTGCACCCACAGCTTCTAAAGGCAAGTTGTTCCACTGCTTAATTGTGCTCATGGTCAGGAAATTTTTCCTTTTTAGGAATTTCCTAAAAATTTCCTTTTTTTCCTTTCCATTTTAGGTTGCTTCTCTCCTTGGTGAGTTTCCATCCATGGCTTCTTGTTCTGCCTCCAAGAGCAACAAAGATTAAAACATAAGAGTTGCAGGAATTAGGTCCGTCTAGCCCAGGGGTCGGCCACCTTAAACACTCAAAGAGCCATTTGGACCCGTTTCCCACAGAAAACACCGGGAGCCACAAAACCCTTCCTATTTCTTGAGCGACCACAAAACTAGCATATGTGGTTGAATTAAATGTTCTGTTTTCTTCTGAAACTTTCCTTTTCTTGGATTTATCCACAGCTGGCCTACTGGGGGTCGAAAAGCTCAATAAATCGTGTGCCAGGCGGGTATCAGACATTGGCGGTTGTGAGGCATATTTTGAGCGACAGGGAGCCGCAGCAGAGGGGTGAAAGAGGTTGCTGACCCCTGGGCTAGTCTAATGGAAAGAAGGACCAGGGGTGACTTGAGAGAAGTCATCCAGTACTTGAATGGCCGTTACAGAGAAGTGGGGACAGATTTATTCTCCAAAGCACCTCAAGGCAGGACGAGAAGTAACCGATGGAAACTTATCAAAGAGAGATCCGACCTAGAAGGAAGGAGAAATTTCCTGTCAGCGGAACAGCTTGCCTCCGGTACTTGTGGGTGCTCGATCAGTTGGTTTTTAGCACTAGCACCCAAACTTATATACCGTTTCAACAGTGCTTTACAGCCCTCTCTAGGCAGTTTACAGAATCAGTGTATTGCTCCCATGCAGTCTGGGTCCTCATTTTACTGACATAAGAAGGAAGGAAGGCTGAGTCAACTTTGAGCCGGTCAGAATCGAACTGCTGGCAGTCGGCAGAATTAGCCTGCAATACTGCGCCACCGCAGCTCTTTTAAGAAGAGATTGGGCAGCCGTTTGCCCAGAATTCTGGTGTTCGAATCCACCCATCTTCAGGGTTGAAAAACATTGCATTCAGCACTCCCTCCCACCCCACCCACCTCGATTAATTCAGGCTGGTCTCTTTATAGGCATCTGGCTGAGTCGAAGGACATTTTGCCACTGGAGAATCGGGTGGCAGAAGGATTTGCAAAGTGGAAACCAGGAAAAGGAGACCCATCTACGGTCTTGGAAACTACAATCCAGGATCTATATGACCCTTCTGGTCAAAGATCCCAGGATCCAGCCCTCGGAGGTGGAAGAACAGCAGGTACCCATTTTGCCAGTTTCTGACAAAAAATAAAATAAAAAGTTCTCGGTCGTAAGTGTGAAAAATATTCCACGTCACTTTTTTCAGTGTCGCTATAACTTCAAACAGTCACTAAAGGAACTGTTGCAAGTCGAGGACTTCCTGCATAGCTTTGGTTTGCTCCTGAAAATGCAACTCCCACAAAACTTTAAAGAAAGAAAATTAAAAGCATTAAAGAAGAGCCCCTACACACACACACACTCAACTCCTTGAATCTTTGAGAACTCGAAAACAAGTGATGGGATAAGAAAATTTTATTCCCAGGGTTGAACAGGAATAGAAAGTGGCTGGAAAGTGGTTGGACTTTTTCGGATGGAATCAAGCCGGCATTTCTGGCTACCCGCGAAACCTTTCTAAGCCATTTTCCAACCGACATTTCCTCCTTAAGCTTCTCCCTGTAAATTATGTCTTCCTGAAAGGCTCCTCAAGGAAATAATAAATTAAACTCGGGGCATTGTGACGTCTAATTTGCCACTCTGGCCACTTCGATCACCCTTTAATGCAGACAGAAAGAGCCTCAGTTTCCCCTTTGATGACTAGAATGTCCTGCTCGACATCTCATTGGCGTAAATCACGCAAGAGCTGAACTCTGTCAGAGTTTATTAGGGGATATGATTATGTGGCTTCTTCAGAAAAAACAAGGCAGAGCGTATTCCATTTGGGCTATTAAAAATGTGCTTTCTTCTGAGGTATTTCCAACATAATTTAAGAGGCCGCATTTAAAAAGGAAAAAAAAATCCATCTATCTGAGAGATTTTGCTTTCTTAATATTCCCAGCAGTTCATATTTCTTCTGCCTTCCCATTCAGCTTATAAAAACTAAATCCAGATCTTCTATCGTAGACATTTCTGTAATTTATTAGCCTTGTAGGTGCCTCATCTGTAGGAAATTATAAATATTGAATCAGGAATTACAGTTCCGCAGAACCCTTAACTTATTCACAACATTTCAGCATGATGAAATGCCGTTTTTGCCGTAAAACCTCACTTAGAAAATGTCCCCAGTCAATTGTCGCACTGGCTAATAGAACAATATTAATTAATAATAGGCTGGAGAGACAACACGGGCATACCGAGAAATCTGATATTAAGACCTAAAATTAAATCAATTTCCACGCTTCTGCTGTTTCTAGATCACTTGGCCAGTCGACGAGAAAAAGAACACGATAACGGTTTGACCAAGAATTCCCAAGAAGACCATCCTGGTTCTCCACTGGACAAAGGCCCAGAAGTTTTCGCCTCTGCAGGATTTTCTTCCGTACTTCGTGATTTCTGTCCGTATCCAGAAAAGTCACCGTCCGGTCTTGAATTCCATAAGGGCTACGCGGTTCTAGTCAATCTGTCTGGAAGTTCTCCTTCCCCTTCAGATCTAGACGATGACGGCCTACAAGACACGGACATCAGCCTCCCTGAAGAATTTGTCTTCCAGGAACCCCCGCCTCACAACCTGGGTGTCTCTACACATCACGAAGCTCCAGCGGTGCCCAGAATAGTAATAAACACAGAGAATACTCTGTCTTCCTCTGAGAAGAGACCTCAGGGGCAACTATCTGGTGGAGATCTTGAGTCGAAAGATTCAAAGCGTGCTCTGTACAGCCAGCAAAAGATCTGGGAAGGCGGAGCTGGAACAGAAAGGTTGGAGGAATCTGCGTCTGTTATATCATCCAACAGTGGAAGGCCGCAGGAGACCAAAAACGTTCGTACACCAACTTTGAGAAGCAGTGCAACTCCTTTGACCGTTTCTGAGGAGCTCTCCTGCGCAGGAAATGGTGGGAACGAGACGACTTCTCAAAGTTCATTTGATCTACGGATGGTTTTCTCCTCCACCAACGATCCTTTTCAGAGTCCTGAGACGGAAGCAAAGGAGGACCCTCCGTCTTCTTTTAATGTAACTGGAGAAGATGTTGAGGATGAAACCCTATCTCATTTTGGGAACAAGGAGGCAACCGTGACATTGGCACCAGATGCTTCTCTGGACATTGGCTCTCCTCAAGATTCTGAGGACCCACTACGTGGCCCAAAGCATTCACTATGCCATAGGTTTCCAAATTCTCCTGATCACCTGCTAGTTTTAGAGGACAAAACTGGCTGTGCCAACCGTTCAACGGATGAGTGTGTATCCCACAAGCCAGACGAAACCACTCTCCAACTCAGCAAAACATCTGTGGACAACAGGGACCTGGCTGAGGAACATCGAAAAAGTTCTTCAGCTAAGATCCAAAATACAAATAAAGCTGGAATGCCAACAGTTCATTTAAGTTCTCCCCAAGAGGACCTCCTGAAAAACAAAGGGGACGCCGTGTGTTTAAGCAACCAGCTTCTTTGTGAACTGGAGGATGATGTGGTGTCTCCTGTGGATGAAATGTTGACTTATGGAAGCAGCGAGCTCCCATCTTCAACCGAAAAGGATGCCTCTTCCTGGAGCACAGATCTTCCAGCTCCACCCGAAAACCTGAGTGGAAAAGATGACGAGGGCAACTCCAGCCCCCTTGAATTCCCTTCTCCACCTGATCCAGTGGTATCTTATGAAGCTGAAGAACTTTCCTCACCTCGCGACCTCCCAGCAGAAGGTGTAGGGTCCTCTCCTCAGGCCTGAGCAGATTCCTCTCCGTTCTCACACTCCCAAATTCAAATTTCGGCGTAAAAGTGGAGAGGGAAATTATAGTTGCTTTAAAAACAAATACAGGCAGTTCTCCACGTACAACCATTCGTTTAGTGACTACTCAAAGTTACAACGGCACTGAAAAAAAGTGACATGACCGTTTTTCACACTTATGACCATTGCCTCATCAGCATCATGTGATAAAAATTCAGATGCTGGCAGCTGACTTGTACTTACGACCGTTGCAGCGCCCGGGGTCACGTGATCCTCTTTTGTGACCTTCTGACAAGCCAAGTCAATGGGGAAGCCGGATTCACTTAGCAACCATTATTAACTTAACAACTGCAGTGATTCACTTAACAACTGCGGTGAGAAAGGCTGTAAAATGGGGCAAAACTCCCTGAAGAAATTTCTCACCTAGCAGCTGTAATTTTGAAAATGGGGCCGATGAGGGACAAAACTGGCGCACACCAAAGATGGCGACACATTAAACAGCGGGTGCCACAACTGCCAGTCCCAGCAGATGGATCACCCAGCCTGTCACCGGCAAGGCTTCAATATCAAGATTATACTTACTCCAAGGCCTGATTTTTTTTTTATTTTATTTTTTTTGCCTGCCGAGGTTTTGATCAATATTAACCTCTGGGGTCAATAAATCTTCGTCGGGGCCTCCAGAGAAGTCATTAGCTTTCATAGAAAATGATTATTTCTCAGTTAAACTCTGCGTTTAATTTCCAAGCCATCCGTCTCTTTTCAGCCTGTCGCCGCAGCAGGATGGCCACCGCAAAGGGGGAGACCCCCCCCAAGAGGCACCCAGAGCCCCAGTGTCCCCACAGCCCTTGGGGGGTTTGCTTAGGCTCATTTACGGGAAATTCTGAGGGAGGGGAGGAGAGGGGGAAGGAGAGAGAGAGAGAAAGTGGATGAGGAACAAGGAGGGAGGGAGGGAGGCTGGAAGGAAGGAAGGAGAGAGAGAGAGAGAAGGAAGGAAGGAAGGAAAGAGGGAGGGGGAAAGGAAAGGGAAGGAGAAAAGAGAAAAAAGGGTAGGTGGAGGAAGGAAGGAAAGATGGGAAGGAGAAGGAGAAGGAACAAAAGAAAAATGGAGAGAGGGAGGGAGGGAGGGAGGAAGGAAGGAGATGGGAATGAGAAGGAGAGAAGGAGGGAAAGAGGGAGAGGAAAAGGAAAAAAAGGAGAAAAAGAGAAAGAAGGGAAGATGGAGGAAGGAAAGATGGAAAGGGAAAAGGAGAAGAAAGGAAACTGGAATGGAGAAAGAGGGAGGAGATAGGAATGAGAAGGAGAGAGAGAAGGAAGGAAAGAGGGAGGGGAAAAGGAAGAGGAAGGAGAAAAAGAGAAAGAAGGGAAGGTGGAGGAAGGAAGGAAAGATGGAAAGGGGAAATAGGAGAAGGAAAGAAAGTGGAATGGAGAAAGAGGAAGGAAGGAAGGAGGGAATGAGAAGGAGAGAGAGAAGGAAGGAAAGAGGGAGGGGGAAAAGGAAGAGGAAGGAGAAAAGAGAAAGAAGGGAGGTGGAGGAAGGAAAGAGGGAAAGGGAAAAGGAGAAGAAATGAAAGTGGAATGGAGAAAGAGAGGGAGGAAGAGTTTCCAGCGGCCCCTCTGGGGAAGGGGAAAGGAAAGGAAAGGCTAGGGGGGAAGCCAAGCCGGAAGGGCAGGGGACGATGGGCTCTGAGGTCCCAGCCGGGAGAAGCCAAGGGAGCGGCGGGCGCCAGCTTGACGGAGGCTGCAGCCTCCCGGTGGCCAGGAAGTCCCGCCCCCTGGGCCGCTGATTGGGCGCTGTGCAGTGGGCGTGGCGGAGGGCCCGCCCCCGTCTCCAGGGCCGGCGGCCCGTTGCTAAGGGAGGCCTTCGAGGCCTGGGTGTCGCCCGGCCTTCCGGACCGGTCATGGCGGCGGCGGCGGCGGCGGCTTGGGGCTCCTGCCCGGCGCCCCTCGGGCCGCGGCGGGCGCTGCGATGCCTCTTAGCGCTGCTGGCGATGGCGGCGCCTCCGGCCGTGGCGCGGCTGTACCAAGCCGGCGTGGACCCGGTGTGGGTGCTGGAGGGCGGCGCGGTGCGGGAGGCGCTGCGGGACTCGGCCTCGGCCTGGCTGGTGCAGTTCTACTCCTCGTCCTGCGGACACTGCGTGGCCTTTGCGCCCACCTGGCGCGCCTTGGCGGGGGACGTCCACGGTGAGCCGGGGATGATGGGAGAGGGAGTCCAACGCCGCCCCCCCCCAAGTGGTTCTCCCTTTGGGGAAGAGAAACCCCCCCCCACCCCCATCCTTTGCACCGCCTGCAACCCAGCGCCCCCCGTCCCATCATCCCCAGCCTGAAGGGGAAGGAAGTGAAGGCATCACCTTTGAGGGCGCCCGGTTGGGGAAGCAGCGCTGGGAAGGCAGCCTAGTTTCGAGGCTTCATCTCAGGTTTATTTAATTAATTAATTAGGGTTTAGTTCAGAGGTGAAATCCAGCAGGTTCTGGAGAACCGGTAGCGGAAATGTTGAGCAGTTCAGAGAACCGGCAAATACCACCTCTGGCTGGCCCCAGGAGTGGGGTGGGAATGGGGATTTTGCAGTATCCTTCCCCTGAGGTGGGGAGGGAATGGGGATTTTGCAGTATCCTTCCCCCAGGAGTGGGGAGGGAATGGGGATTTTGCAGTATCCTTCCCCTGAGGTGGGGAGGGAATGGGGATTTTGCAATAGCCTTCCCCCAGAAATGGGGAGGGAATGGGGATTTTGCAGTATCCTTCCCCCAGGAGTGGGGAGGGAATGGGGATTTTGCAGTAGCCTTCCCCTGAGGTGGGGAGGGAATGGGGATTTTGCAGTATCCTTCCCCCAGGAGTGGGGAGGGAATGGGGATTTTGCAGTATCCTTCCCCAGGAGTGGGGAGGGAATGGGGATTTTGCAGTATCCTTCCCCTGAGGTGGGGAGGGAATGGGGATTTTGCAATAGCCTTCCTCCAGGAGTAGGGAGGGAATGGGGATTTTGCAGTATCCTTCCCCCAGGAGTGGGGAGGGAATGGGGATTTTGCAGTATCCTTCCCCCAGGAGTGGGGAGGGAATGGGGATTTTGCAGTAACCTCCTCCTGCCATGCCCACCAAGCCACGCTCACAGAACCGGTAGTAAAAAAAATTTAGATTTCACCACTGGTTTTAATTGCAGTGTGACCCTGGCAACTGGGCATTTTTGCACCCCGGTTCTTGACTCTTTGGGTCTTCCTTCTGGTGGTTCTGGACCCCATGGAGAACTTGCAACCGTTTGCCCAAGAAGGAAGATCATTTGCAAGCAGAGAGAGTTTGCCAACTGTAAATTTTCCATTCTCTGGATTTTTTTAAAAAAAAATTCTGTGATAAGGGCTGAATTCTCCAGTCTCTTCAGGCAATCTTCCTTGGCTGCCCTCCAGATATGGGGACCTCTAACTCCCCTCATCCTCCCAATTGGAGAGGGTGGTGGGATGAGTAAGCCTTCTCCTCTGCTGGCTGTCCATCTGCAGAAAGAGGCTCCACAGCTTCTCCATGGAAGTTGTGGCTCGATCTCTAGGCTAGATCTTAGATCCACACATGGGTAGGACCCTGAAAAGCATGGAGCAGATCCTTGAGCTGCAGAGATTCCCCACCCCACCCCACCTTCAAAGATCTCCTGATACAATTGAGGCCCAGAGTTCTGGGTGGATCAATGGGCTGGTTGACTCCTGGTTGGCCTGGGCAACCTTGAAAGATATGGACTTCAGGTAAGAGGTTCTTCTGCTTTCTTATCAGAGGGAGTTGGAAATTAGACATCTTAAGATAGCTGAACTACAATTCCCAGGGACCTCCCCATTGACTGTTCTGGCTGAGATTGCTGGGATCTGTAGTCCAACAAGTTCTGAAGGCTCCCATACTCTTCACTTGATTGATTGACTATGCACCATCAAATCAGTGTCAATTCTTAGCAGCTCCATAGATAGATTTTCTCCAGGATGAACTTACTCTATTTTGTATATTTTCGTTGAGTTACAGGTTCAGTTCTAGCATTCTCAGTGTCATTGAAAAAGTACTTTCTAGAGGAGCTCAGATACTGATTTTTTTATTCCTGAATATTACCCATCAAAGAAACTTTGTCTGGGAATATTTTGTCCCTTTTCATGGACTGAATTGCAGCTTAAGTGCCTTTTGTCCAATGAGAAATGAACATGTCATTCTGACATAGTATCTCAGCAGCTGAGAAAAGTGGCATATTTTCTAAACACTCCAAGGCAACGTGTCAATAACAGTGTGGTTTCTTTTGTGTGTTCAGCTGAGTGAGGACATTAGTATGCTTTTATGCAACAACACGTTCTTTCCATGCGTTCCCTTTTTAGCTTAAAGGGAGCAAACAGGAAGAAGACTTTGAGAGGACATATTGTATTTGGTGTGGCAAGCTTTGAAACTTGCACGATGGAGAAATCTCGGACGTTTCAAAATGTTTGGGATTTAGCAGCTAGTCCTTCTTGTGCAGCAGGCACTTTTGCTTGAAAGAGCTGCCTTGTGCAAATCAAGAGCGTAGGAAGCTGAATCTTGAAGTCAGTAAGTAGCCAAAACAGTGTTTCTCAACCTCAGCAACTTTTAAGATGAGTGGACTTGAATTCCCAGAATTCCCAAGCCAACCAAGAACCCCAAACCCAGAGCCACTCGGTCTTGCCCGGGGTTCAGTGTCAACCCATTGCTCCCCATCCTGCTCCTGGCAGCCTCCAGGAACTGAGAGAGGGAATGAGAGGTCATGGCATCGCTTAACTCCCCACGGGCTGAGGCAGACAGCTGGGTATCATCAGCTTATTGATGGTATCTCAGTCCATGGTGATGGATGATCTCACCCAACGGCTTCATGTAGATGTTAAACGGAGGCCGAGAGCGTACCAAGCCCTTCCCTTCAGGACTCCGCAAAGCAGTGGGCGAGGGGCCCGGTTAGGTAGTACAATCACTCACACATCTACTTCAAAAGAAGTCCAGCTGAGTTTGTTGAGGCCTCTGATGGGATTTGCAGAAAAGAGAACTAGATTGTTCCTTTACCACTCAAATATCAAAGTAAAAATGATTGGTGTTCGTGAAAACATATGTCCTGATGTCTTAACAAATTCTCACTTAACCACTCGTCCTTGTACTGTTCTTTATGATGCTTGAAATGTATATAGTTATCTTAGCAGGAATACTATACAGGAAAAAATATCTCTCATTTTTTTAATCAGTGGAGTTTCTAAGCAAAATGCCGTCTTGATAATTAAACTACTTCTTGAATGCTGTAGGACATGAATACGGTTATAGTGCCAGAAAATGTTCATGAGCAAATTGAGTGTTTCTTATAGTTTGTTTTCTTACAATTGAAACTGACACGGATAAGGCAAAGAAGCAATACAGATAATCCTCAACTTATAGCCATTCGTTCAGTGACAATTCAAAGTCACAACGGCATTAAAAAAATTGACTTTTGACTGTTTTTCGCACTTAACCATTGCAGCATCCCCATGGTCACGTGTTCAAACTTCAGATGCTGGGCAACTGGCGAGTACTTACGACGGCTGCAATGTCCCAGGGTCACGTGGTCTCCTTTTGCGGCCTTCTGACAAGCAAAGTTTTCCTTTCCTTCCCCCTCTGAGGCTGCCTTTTGTGAATGGCCCAGACCCGCCTCCCAGCTGGCGCACTTAACCAAGTGTTTGGGTTGAGGCTGGCTTGCATTGTGAAAAAGGCGACATTTGCATGTCCTTTGTAAGGCTCACTTCATTGTAGTTGTAGGGCTGGAGATGGCAGGGAGGGGCGAAGAAGAGAAGAACAACAGTGCGGAATCATGAATGAAGCAGATAACCCGAAGCCAAACATTTCAAGCTTGCGGTTTTATTCAGTGGCAAACTAGCTTGCTCCCTATTGTGTGTTCACCCATCTGTTCCAAAATGCTGATGGTTATCCTGGTGCCTGTTGCGTTGACAGCGTCCCATTTACAATGGCCATTTGCATCCTGTTCATAAACACCGCATCTGTTTAATAAGTAAACAAAGAGAAGGTGGATTTTTTTGCAGCCCTCCGAGGAACATCTGGCTTGGGGTTTTAAGTCACTTCTAGCAAGATGGAAGGCTGTATACATTTAATAAATGAAGGATGCTTCTAAGTTTTTCTCCCCCCTCTTTTTTTTTTTATGGAAGCATTTCTTTTTAGGGTGGGTTTTATTTCCCAGGGTTTTCGAAAGAGAAGCAGCTATGCTCATTTTGTCTTTTTCTCTGGCAGACTTGTGCTTTTTAAAGGACAAGAACAGTCCTCTTATCCATAACAGGTTCTTTTAAAACTGTTCATTCCAAAGAAAAGTAAATTTTTCACATTTCATAAAGTTAGTTCTTAACTGAGATGTCTACAGCATTGTCATTAAATTTCTATTTTGGCGTTTGGGGCCAAGTTCGCAAAAATTCTTTGTGTGTCTAAGCACACTTGGCCAAAAAAGGCGTGTGTGTTCCTGGATGTCGAGGACCTTGGAACTGTGGGGTGTACACACATTCTGCACCCAAGTGAAAGAATCTGACCCTCGTTTCCTTTCAGAGTGGGAGCCAGCGATCAGAATTGGCGTGCTGGACTGCGGAGATGAGAAAAACTACGAACAGTGTAAAGAGTATGGAATTCAGTATTATCCCACTTTCAGGGTAAGTAATTTCCCACTTCCTAGAAATGGTTGCCCTTTGATTTGGCCCCACGGAGTTTGAAATGTGCAGGGAAGGATTTCCCGTGGAAATTTAAATCCAGAACTGGGCTGTTCCTTCACTGCTCAAATCTGAGTCGCTCTGCACTTCTCCGTTAGCATCTGTTTGTTTTTTTGGGTCAGTGCTTTTAAAACACGTGGGTGATTATATTTAGAGTCGGACCGCTCTACCTTCGGGGTTTTATTAATTTAGGCTGTTCTAAGCAAAACCTTTTTTTTTTCTCCCCTCCCCTCCCTTCCAGTATTTCAAAGCTTTTACCAAGCAGTTTACAGTTGGAGAAAACCATCACGGTAAGTTCACATGCCAGCCTCCTTTCTCCTTGAAGATCACTCCCAGCCACCTTGTGTCTAAATCCGCAGGACGAATGTCCCTTAAGGGCACGAAGCACATTCTGTGCAGCGGCAGCAGCCCTAATCAGCCAAGTCAGTAAGGAAAAGAGGGTTGAAGTGAGGTCACGGGCTGGCATCCCTAACTTGAAAGATGCTAAAGGCAGTCCTCAGCCTACGACCAAAATTGAGCCCAAAATATCCATTTTCAAGCAAGACTGCTGTTAAGCGAGTTCTGTCCCGTTTTACGACCTATTTTGCCAGAGTTGTTAAGTGATTTCGTACAGTTAGCAACACTGAACAACTGTCATAAATATGAGCCAGTTGCCAAAAGTGTCGATTTTGATCATGCCCTTCAAAGCCCTGCTCCTTTCCTGCTGTGTCTTGCCAAACCCCATTGGATGTTCAGCGGATGTTCATAGGAGGGATGAGTGAAGCGCTTTGCCAGATGCCAAGAAAGGTTCCCTTTCTGGATACCTGCCTGAATGCCACCCTTTTCTCTTTCCTCAGCAACCTCAGATCGGGATCTTCAGACCATCCGCCAAACAATGATTGATTTTCTGCAGAACCATTCCCGAGAAGCAAAACCACCAGCCTGTCCCACTTTGGAGCCAACTCTGTGAGTCCCTTGCAGGCATCGAAGCATCCTGGGCTAAAAAAAAGAAAGAAAGGAAGGAAGAAAGAAAGAAAGAAATGCCCAGAGGGGGCTTTCTTGTAGTACCAGTAAAGGAGAATTTCAGGGTGGAAATGAGGGGTCCCTGGCGTTCTCTGCACCAGAAAACAAACAAACCCCAAAGCAGGGCCACTACAAATACAGCAGCGTCTCATGGCGCACTCAGAAAGCCAAACAAGATATTTTGAGATCTGTTTTGTTGTTTGTTTATTACAGTGATTTATTTCCTTCTTCTCAAGAGGATCGTTCTCCCAACGAAAACTGCATAAACAGTTGTGAATAAAAGCCCCAGAAATGATTTCTTTTTAGTAGCAAACTGGGTAAAAAGCTTTTTCATAATTTCGGCTGCTTGACAATAAGTTGAAAACACTTGTACATAAGCCATAGATATTATTATCAGTAAATGTCTTCTTACCTTTATCTCTCCCGTGAGTTTTTCATTAATTTTTCCTAAATTAATTGATTATTCTTTATTATTTGTTCTTAACAGGCCAGAAGAAGTATTTTCCCTTTTCAATAAACACCATCAGCATTATACTGCCATCATTTTTGAGAGCGGGAGCTCATATCTTGGCCGAGAGGTAATGTAAAACCAATGAAGGTAACGTAAACTGGAAAAGTCCCAGTTCTCTTTTAGATGTAAGGGTGGCTTAAGTCTCTTGGTATCTACCTCTGGGGTTGGAATGCACCCTCATCCAGCCTTCCAGCCTTTACTTTGTAAGCATGGAAAGAAGACAATTCCTTCCATGGCCAAATTCATTCAGACTCTGTAGTTGTTCAGAAGAATGCCGGAGTCGGAAGTGGCCTTATAGGTCCTTTAGTCCAACTCCCAGCTCAAGCAGGAGACCCTGTATCAGAGTATCCAACCTTGGCCGCTTGGAGGCTCGTGGACTTCCAACTTCCAATGCATCTTTATCACTTTGCCAAAAATAATATCGGCAGCAGGCCTAAGCAGTTATTTACAAACAAATCCCATTTAAACGTAGTGGGATTATCTCCCAGCTAAGCCTGTGAGGGCTCTTCATTTTTTTTTCCTGGTCTCTTAAGTGCCAATCTTTGTGAAGCTGGGTCTGAGCAAACTTTGCTGGGTGTGAGCAGACTTTGCCTCTGTTTGCAGTAGTGACTAAACACACAGCAGCGCTGGTAACTCTGTACGTTTTCCCCTCCAGGTGATCTTGGACCTGGGTCAGTATGAAAAGATCGCTATCAAACGGGTTCTAAACTCTGAGACAGCTTTACTTGAAAAACTTGGCATTACTTCGGTCCCTTCATTGTACCTGGTTTATCCCAATGGATCCCATGGATTAGTTAACAAGTAAGTGTTGATGAATGTGAGTTTGTGGGTCCTGCATTTCGGAAACCTTAAAGCTGTGTGTCTCAACATTTGGCCCTCTTAAGATGGGCGGACTTCAACTCCCAGAATGCTGGCTGGAGAATCCTGGGAGTTGAAGTCCGCCCGTCTTAAAGTGGCCAAGGTTGAGAAACATTACGTGAAAGTAATTTTAGGATCCTCTTTGGTAGCTCCAGATATAATAGGTTAAGCTAGAGCAGGCAATTGATGGGAGGTATGATGTTGGGAACCCATTAGGTAACTGCTTATTTGCTCATGTGCTGGAAAAAAATCCCCAAATTGAGCCATCAATCCACTGTGCAAAACTCTGTAAGTTGTCAGTCACCTCTTGATTTATGGAGAAGTCTGTTGTTTGATGTATTCTGTGTATCACTTTGTATTCAGTCTAAAAAAGGTTTGTCTATGTAGCTGCTAAGACTTGGCAATAATCATCATCCTGGTGTTTAATTTTAATTTTTAACTTCTTCTTTTGCGCTTTTTAACTTTTATGATAATGTAAGCTGCCCAGAATCACTGTATTAGTGATTATAAATTTTTACAACCATCCCAGGGTTTCTGTATTTGCACATGAGATTTTGGCTTCCCTTTAAAAGTTTGTTTTTTAAAAAAATTGTGGGCTGCAGTGATAGTTGGGCTGGGGGTTGCTGCAGTCATGTCTGTAACTATTTTGCAAATTCCTGGTATGTGCAAGATGGTCAGAATTCTTAACCAAGTAGAATTTGGGCAAGAACATGCTTCAGTAATGACTGGGTGACCCTGGTGGCTTGGAATTGGGTGAGTTACCTGGGCAAGGTGTGCCAATCTGCAGGCTGTGCCAAAGGAAACAGAGAGTTGATAACAAGGAGCTCTTTAGCTACCTGTATCGCAGAGGGCCAAATAAATATTCAAGTAGCCCAGCTACTTATCTAGAGGATGCTAGGGCACCAGTTCTAAGCGTCTTGCCTTGATAAGTACAGGTAGTACTTGCAACAGATAGAGCCCTGGTGGCACTATTAGAGTGCAGCATTGCAGGCTGACTCTGCCCACTGCCAGGAGTTCGATCCTGACCGGCTCAAGGTTGACTCAGCCTTCCATCCTTCCGAGGTCGGTCAAATGAGGAACCAGAGCGTTGGGGGCAAGAGGCTGACTCTGTAAAACCTCTTAGAGATGGCTGTGAAGCGATATATAAGCCTTAAGTGCTATTGTCATTGTTAGTCCTTGATTTACAGCCACAGTTGAGCCCAAAATTTTTGTTGCTAAACGAGACAGCTGTTAAGTGAGTTTTACCCCATTTTACAACCTTTCTGGCTGCAGTTGTTAAGAGACTCCCTGCAGCTGTTAAGTTAGTAACACGGTTGTTAAGCGGATCTAGCTTCCCCAGTCGCAAAAGGGGATCGCATGACCCTGGCACACTGCGGCCGTCATAAATATGAACTGGTTGCCAAGCACGCAAAATTGTGAGGGAAATGGTCACTTTTTTCAGTGCCACTGTAAGTTCGAATGGACACACAGCAAATGGTTGTAAGTTGGGGGTTTCCTGTATATAGCATTTATTGGGAAAATTTCAGGCAAGCAACCAGCAGCCCCTGAACTTCTGTAGCCTGTTTAGCTTGAGTTTGTTTTTTTTAACTTTTATACTGTCCTTCCATACACAGTTTGAAGCCTCTTCGGTCTTTCTTTTCTTCCCATTTAAAGTCACTCCCGGGAGTTAGACGAAAACCCACTTCCCCACTCCCACTTCTCCAGCAAAAGAGACCAGAAAACACGAACATCAAGGAATGGAAAGAGTTTGACCAGTAAGCAGTTCTCCGGTTCTCTTTAAACAGCGTTTTATTTTGCCATTTTGCCTTTTCTCCCACTTTTGAATGTGCGGCTTCAGAACGAACGATGGTTTTACGTTATTTGGGCTGCCTTTGCAGGCGAACCTCTCCAGAACTTCCGTGGGATTTCAAAAGCCGCATTTCAAAAATGGCCAGAACCGTTTGAACCTTTTGGTGGGTTTTAAAGGGCAGATCTCTTTTGCCCACTGCAACAACCCTTGTAAGGTGGGTTTGGGTTAAGAGAGAGTGACTGGCCCATAAAATGGAGGCTACACTCTGGAGACGGAGTGTGAGGTAGAGACTGCAGTGGCGTGTCCTTGCTGGAATCTTGAACGCTATAGCAAAAATGCTCATAATAATATTGCAAGTTTCTCTTGCACTTGTCAAGTCATTTTGATAATTACTTTAAATCTGTGTCTTTTAGAATATGCTCCTTGAATTTCACAATTCAAGGAATTGGGGCTTCTTTTAATTTGCACTTGATGTGTCCATGCTGTAGATTCCAAGAGTCAGCTACAAAACAGAATCTCCCAAGCTTGGTAACTTTAAGCTGGGCGGGCTTCAATTCCCAGCATGGCTGGCTGGGGAATTCTGGGAGTCGAAGTCCACACAGCTTAAAGTTGCCGTGGTTGTGAAGGACTTCTCTAAAGGGTGAAACTTCAGCTTTGCACCATATATGCATGCAGATTTATAATGGTAATAATTGTCTCTGCAAACATGGAGGGATCCCTGCCCAGATGTAAATCTGGCCCCTCTAGATACCAACAGTAGCCTAATAACAGAAGCTGCTAAAGATAAATCTCAGGTGTAAAAACTCCAGCTCTTTAATATTCCTACTTCCTCACTTGTGCAGGCAAAGTAAACCTGCCACATTTTAAACTATCTGTGTCTCTTGCTTTTCAGGTCCAAATTGTATATGGCTGACCTTGAATCTGGGCTGCATTATTTGTTCAGGGTCGAACTTGCCACCCACAAAATCCTAGAAGGCTCTGAGCTGAGGACCTTGAAAGACTTTGTCCTACTCCTGGCCAAGGTGAACGCTCTCACTGGGCTTTTCATTGGGCTTTGCAGGCGAACCTCTCAGAACTTCCGTGGATTTCAAAAGCCGCATTTCAAAAATGGCCAGAACTGTTTGAACCTTTTGGTGGGTTTTAAAGGGCAAATCTCTTTTGCCCACTGCAACAACCCTTGTAAGGTGGGTTTGGGTTAAGAGAGAGTGACTGGCCCATAAAATGGAGGCTACACTCAGGACACGGAGTGTGAGGTAGAGACTGCAGTGGCGTGTCCTTGCTGGAATCTTGAACGCTATAGCAAAAATGCTCATAATAATATTGCAAGTTTCTCTTGCACTTGTCAAGTCATTTTGATAATTACTTTAAATCTGTGTCTTTTAGAATATGCTCCTTGAATTTCACAATTCGAGGAATTGGGGCTTCTTTTAATTTGCACTTGATGTGTCCATGCTGTAGATTCCAAGAGTCAGCTACAAAACAGAATCTCCCAAGCTTGGTAACTTTAAGCTGGGCGGGTTTCAATTCCCAGCATGGCTGGCTGGGGAATTCTGGGAGTCGAAGTCCACACAGCTTAAAGTTGCCGTGGTTGCGAACGACTGCTCTAAAGGGTGAAACTTCAGCTTTGCACCATATATGCATGCAGATTTATAATGGTAATAATTGTCTCTGCAAACATGGAGGGATCCCTGCCCAGATGTAAATCTGGCCCCTCTGGCTACCAACAGGAGCCTAATAACAGAAGCTGCTAAAGATAAATCTCAGGTGTAAAAACTCCAGCTCTTTAATATTCCTACTTCCTCACTTGTGCAGGCAAAGTAAACCTGCCACATTTTAAACTATCTGTGTCTCTTGCTTTTCAGGTCCAAATTGTATATGGCTGACCTTGAATCTGGGCTGCATTATTTGTTCAGGGTCGAACTTGCCACCCACAAAATCCTAGAAGGCACTGAGCTGAGGACCTTGAAAGACTTTGTCCTACTTCTGGCCAAGGTGAATGCTCTCACTGGGCTTTTCATTGGGCTTTGCAGAGCGCGGGAAATCACGCTGAGCGGGGAGCTCTCCTTAAGCTCCAGGACTCGCCTGAGTCTTCGGAGAAGGGCGGTATATAAATTTAAATAATAAATAAATAAATAAATAAATAATGGATGTTTGATGCATTTATGGGGAAGGAGAAGATGGGATTCCTATCTGGAGGCCAAATAGCCCATTCAGAAAGGCCCAATTAGAATCAGGACTTTTCACTGCTGCCTTTCTCCGTCAATTTTTACAGCCCTTTGAGGACTAGTCTGTGCCAAGGAGATTTGCAGGGTCCAATCACCGGGACCAGAGGTTTTACTCTTCCGAGTTTTTGAACTCCTGCTGGAGCCCATCCTCGGGGAACTTCCAGAAGAGGGTGTGCTTTGAGCTATTCTTTGTGTGGTATTTATAGGGTGCCACAACCAGGCATCCTCTAAATACCTGGGGATTGAAATCCATACCTCTTAAAAGTTGCCAAGGTTAAGAAACGCAGCTTTAGAACATTGGTTTTCATCTTAAGACTCCTGACTTGATAAGACTTGAATATGGAATCTCCTGTTTTGGGGTGATCTTGCCAAAGAGCTCACCCCGTTTGGCCATGTTTTCCAAGGTGCAGAACCTGCTTCATCAGAAGTGGCATTGGGCCTCTCCCTGTGTCCAGCAAAGGCCTTCACAGCCAGGCCTTTTGAAACCCGGGCTCTTGCTAAAGGATGTTTAACTGCACATCTGTTTCTGTCTGTATCTCCGCATTGGAAAGCCCCTGGGTCATCCTGCTTGGATGGAAATATAAGATATAAATCAGAGAAGTCAATAACGATAAATAGGTAGATTGGTTGTTCGGCAGCATCTGGGAATAAAAACATTTCAAAGAGAGGATTTTGTTTTAGTTGAGAAGGGAATGCTGTGATAAAGATGAATTAGCTCAAGAGTTCCCTGAGCGGCCCAGGGAAGCGCCAGCTTTGATTGCAAAAAACCAAAGATTTTTATCTTGTAGAAAGAAATTTGCTATCCCCGAAGGCTGGGCAGCTTTTTCCAAATGGGGCCAATTTAATCTAGTTCAGTGGTTAAGACAACAGGCTAGAAACCAGCAGACTCTTTGAGTTCTAGTCCTGCCTTAGGCATGAAAGCCAGCTGAGTGAGTGACTTTCGGCCGGTCCTTCTCTCCCAACCCAACCCACCTCACAGGGTTGTCGTTGTGGAGAAAAGAAGTGGAGGAAGGAGTATTAGGTATATAACAAGACAAGAAACAATGGATGGAAACCAGTCAAGGAGAGGAGCAACCTAGAACTAAAGAGAAATTTCCTAAAGATGAGAATGGTTAACCAATTGGAGCAGAAGTTGCCTTCAGCAGTTGTGGGTTCTCCATCACTGGAAGCTTTTAAGAAGAGACTGGACAGCCATTTGTCTGAAGCAGTACAGGGTCTTTTGCTTGAACAAGGGGTTGGACTAAAAGACCTCCTAGGTCCCTTCCAACTCCGTCATTCGATGTATGTTCACCACCTTATTTATAAAAATAATAAAGGTGAGATTTTAACACAAGTAAATAAAGAAATAATCACACCTCACCACCACCACCACCCCAGTCAGCTCACATAGGTTATTAAATCTTCCAGCCAACCTAGCACTAAAACAGATAATCCTGCTGTAGGGTACCTTGCCCAAAGGAAGGGCTGCGTGTGGAGCCCTCTCCAGCTGATCCATTTTAAACAGAATAGCTGAACTTCAGTTTCTCAAGTTGACTTCAGTTTCAGCTTTTGCTCTCTGATGGTTTGTGAAACCTGGTTGTGTTGCCTTGTAGTTGTTTCCCCCTCCCACACCTGCGCCCCTGCTGGCTTCAGAGGAAGGGGAAAAAGTATCAGATGCAGCAACTCGGATTCCTTGAAGACCTGTCACTAACTTGGCTTTTTCTTCAGCTCTTTCCTGGCCGTCAACCTGTGATGAAGTCGCTGGAGACCTTACAGGTGTGGCTGCTGAGTCTCCCGTTGGACCGGATCCCCTACGATGCCATCTTGGATCTGCTCAACAATAAAATGCATGTAAGCGACTGCTAGGGTCTTGGTTGGAGACGTAGATTTAGTAAACAAAAGAAGGGGAAAAACAGGAGGAGGAGCAGGAGCAGGAAAGAAAAAGAAAAAAGGAAAGGAGGGAGGGAGGGAGGGAGGGAGGAAGATGGGAGGAAGGAAGGAGGAGAATAGAATTACAGGTAGTCTTCAACATACGACCGGTTGCTTAAGGACCATTTAAAGTTACAATGGACTTATTTACCACCCATCCTTGGAAGTTACAATTCTCACTCATGCACTCATGATTGCATCTTGGGTGCTTGGCAGCTGGCTTGCGTTTACAGCCAGTTGCAGCACCCCGTGCCACGTGACCACAATTTGCAAAGTTTACAACCGTTATCGGTTGTAAAAAAACAAACAAAAAAACCCCCCCACCCATTCTGAAGAATGGATTTACTTTACAATAGTGGTGAGTCCCTTGGTCAGATAGCTGTATGTAGTCCTCGATTTACAACCACAATAGACCCAGGAATTTCTTCCCTTTCTTCCTCCCTCCTCCCTTCCTCCCTTCTTTCTCTTCCCCCTTTTTTTCCTTCATCCTCTTCTTCCTCTTCCCTTTCTTTTAAAAGTTAGATGAATCCCTCAAGATGTTAGTCTAGGACCAGGAACTTCTAAAATTCTCCTCTGGGTGTCAGCTGTACCACAATAGATTTCTGTCTAACTCACCGTTGTGAAAGAGTGTGTGGAAATGCGGCCTCATCCAATCTTTTCCCCCTTTCTAGATCTCTGGCCTGTTTCTGCCCAGCCAGCTCCAGTGGGTCGGGTGTCAGGGCAGCCAGGTGGGACTGAGAGGCTACACCTGTTCCTTCTGGAAGCTCTTCCACACCTTAACAGTCCAAGCAGCAGCCCAGCCCAGAGCCTTGCTCAACACAGGTAAGGGGAAAAGAGGGTGAATGCCCCTGCAGGTGAAGAGTGGCTGGCAGGGAGAGGGGAACTTAAATGGCACCCCAGCTGCTTTAATATTGGCTGAGTAAACAACTCAGCCTTTGCCAGGGGTGGCATGATAGCAGCTTCCAGATTTCTCAACGCCTTCAACAATGACAGACCTTCTAATGTACTTCAGCACAAAAAGGAAATCCTGTGTCTTTATGGCTTTCAAAATAAAGAGGGTCTCCTTTAATTAATACCCTGGTGTAAGAAACATCTCCGGCTGTGAGCTACAGCTAGAACATGGTTTGAACTGGGTCATTTTACCAGATTTTCTTCTCTGGGAGCTGGTTGAAAGTTTCAACCCATTTTCCCAGCTCAGTGCAACGGCCGGGCATTCCTTTTCTGCCGGTCTGGTTGTGATCAAGGCCATTTCTTGTAACGGGAGAATTGGGTCAGGCCGAAGCAGCAGGATTATGCCTTTGAGGGTTTCCTCTTCTTATTGCTTGCTTTAATTCCCGCCTCCTAGAGAGCCCCTAATCCTCCCAGCCACAGGTGGAGTTTTATGGTTCTTGCCCATTTTAAAGATTAGAAGGATCCAGAATGGAGGCAGTTTTGCGGGGAAAGAGAAAGGAAGGATTAGGCCAAGAGGCATGACATCTGTTTACAAGGTACAAGGGGCTAATAAAATGAAACGCACACACATACAATAGCCGCTTTGCCGTCTCTTTTCTTATAACTGTTGAGAATCCAGAGGAAAGATTCTGCACAGGAAGTGTGGAATAAAATTTCTCTCTTTTCCAAAGGGAGTCTTCCCTCCTCCCTCGGCCTTAAGATCAGAGTTCCACTAAGAGAAGTGAGATATCTTATGAACAAGTAAGTCGTTCAAAAGGGAAAATTGAGCAAGAAATTGCTCAGAGTTGTTTCCCTTATCTCTTCCCAGCTCTTGGCAGAGAAAGGAAGAATATTTAAGTGTCCACCATGCTGGACAGCTATTAGACTAAAAACAGGTACAGATAGTCCTCCGCTTACGACCACAATTGAGGCCAGAATTTATGTTGTTAAGTGAGACATTCGTTGAACGGATTTTTCCCCATTGTACAACCTTTCTCGCCACGGTTGTTAAGTGACTCTGGCTTCCCCACAGAAGGTCATGAAAGGGAATCACGTGGTGACCATCATAAATATGACCCAGTTGCCAAGCATCTGAATTCTAATCGCATGATCATGGGGGAAGCTGCAATGGTCGTCAGTCCCTTTTTCTCAGTGCCGTCATAACTTGGAACGGTCACGCTATGGGTGGTTGTAAGTCGAGGACTACTTGTGAGTCCAGAATAAGAAACAGGAAGAGGGAAACACTCGGGCTAAGTGCAATTAAATCCGATGCTTGATGAAAACGAGGAAGGAAGAAGGTTTAAGTTCTTTGATTTGGAGTCGCCAGAGGCAAACCTGGGATGTTGACCTGAGATGACATCCCGCGTCCGGCCAGGGAACGATCCACAGACTCCTTTTGTCGGTTGCTCCTTGCAGGCTTTGAAGACAATCCCCGGGTGGTTCTCCAGATCATGCAGAGATACGTCCAGGATTTCTTTGGCTGCCGAGCCTGTGCTGAGCACTTCGGGGAGATGGCCAGGGCGTCGTTGGATACCGTGAAGAGCTGGGACGAAGCTGTGCTGTGGCTCTGGGAGAAGCACAATGTGGTCAACGCCCGACTGGCAGGTAGTTTTCAGGGGACAACTTGGCCCTTCGAATGGCTTTTTCCTGTCACGGTGACTGGGGAGGGGGGGAGGGCAGGGAGGGCAGAGAGTCCGTCTTCCAATCAGTCTTGATTCCTGCCAGGTTTTTTACAAGTGGTTTCCCATTCCTAGGGCTAAGAGAGAATGATGGGCCCAGCTGGCTTCATGGGTTGATGCAGCCTAGGACTGCATTAGCTTTTCTGTGCTGCAGCTGCCAAAAAAAGCTTCAGTCGATCAGAATAGAGCTGGAGGGGACCTTGGAGGTCTTCTAGTCCAACCCCTTGCTCAAGCAGCAAAGCCTATACCATTTCACACAGGGGGCTGCCCAGTCTTTTCTTAATAAACCTCCAGGGACGAAGCACCTACAACCTCTGAAGGCAAGCCGTTCCACTGGTTAATTGTCCTCACGGTTAAGAAGTTTCTCCTTAGGTCCAGGTTGCTTCTCTCCTTGATTAATTTCCATCCGTTCTTTCTTGCCTTGCCTTCTGGTGCTTTGGGAGATAAGTTGACCCCCCCCTCCTCTCTGTGGCAGCCCCTCAAATACTGGAACATTACTATCATGTCATTCCTAGTCCTTCCTTTCTCTAGACTGGCCGGACCCAATTCCTGCAACCATTCTTCATTTGTTTTTTTGTCTCTGGGCCTTTAATCATCTTACTTGCTCTTGTAACACAGCCCTAGGTTGCATCAATGAAGGGAGACCATCAAGCTCACGAGAACTGATAGTACCACTTTATACTGCACTAAAGAGGCCAAACTTGGAATATACTGTGTCTAGTTCTGGTCACCATGATACAAAAAAGATGCATATTTAATCAAACGTTTGATTAAATAAAGAAGCCAATGAGCAGTGATCACAGATCAATGTTGTCTTCATTTGGCTCGTCTGTTCTCGCCTGGGGCCTGGAGGGTGGAGGGGGATGATGGAATAGAGTGTTCTGACCTAGGCTCCCTTCAAAAGCAGGAAGCAGGAATTGGTCCTGGCAAAACTTCTTTTATTTACACGACTGTGAATTACTTTCATTCATAGTCAGCAAGTTTTGTCCAAACAGTTGGTCAAGGGAATAATTATCAACACAGACCTTATCTCGCTTGGCAAGCTGCCACGTAACTTGTTTCCAAACGCAGGGCAAGGCAAAACTTGGCACAGAGTCTCTTAGAGTCACGAACAAAACTTTCCACTCTTGAAACTACCAAAAAAAGGAATTGTTTCCTGCAAAATCCCCCTCCCTGTTTGCTCCTCTTTTGCTTCCCATGGGAGGGGCCAATCATCTCCAAGGTGTGGCTTTACATCCCAGTCGACCCTGCTTCCTTAGTTGTTCTTGTCTCCTGGCAGCTCTGCACATGCGCACACTGGGAACAGGCCCCAGCTGTTCCTCTGCCTCACTGCTGTCTATCTTCCTCTCTGCCTCCGACACAGAGCCCTCGTCCGAGCTTTCCCCAACCCCCAGGACTGGCCCAAGTTCCTCCCCAACCTCCTCACTGTCCGACTCTGCTGCCAGCGGGCCACAACACAGAGAATTTCCCATCTCCTCCTCCTCACTTTGCTCCCTCCCACTTAGTTTTATCTTAGTTGAACTTTTAAAATCTAAGACCCTTCTTGTTTTAAATGTTTTATACTATATACTATCCAAGCTCTGTAAGCCGCCTAGAGTCACCTTGGGCAAGATGGCTGGCACACAAGTTTGGTAAATAAATAAATAAATACTCAGTTCCTAAACTAATGCAACCCCTGGTGTTTCCTGTCTCTCCCCACCCCCTTCTTCTTCCGACAGGCGATTTGAGTGAAGACCCCCAGTTCCCCAAAGTGCAGTGGCCCACCCTGGCCCTTTGTCCCGCCTGCCACAAGGTGACCCAAGGCCCCTCTGCCTGGGACAAGACGCAGGTGGTCCAGTTCCTGAAACAGCATTATGGCAGCCACAACCTCGTCCACACCTACCTCGAAGAAGCCAACAAAGCCGAACAACAAGAGGCCCAAGATGGAGGAGAAGTGCTTCCGAAGGAAGCCGCTCGGGAGGCCAACAAGGGCCAAGATCCAAAAAAGTTCTTGGGCTCAAAGTCCAAAGGTTTGGATCCCGTGATAGCCAAGGAGGACTCCGTAATCGATCCAGGGAAAAGGCCAGCTGGCTCGGTAGTGGAACAGGAAAGGAAGCAGGCGGTGTCATTCTTGGGAGTGGGCTTCTCCAACATCGACATGAGCCTCTGCATCGTCCTCTACGTCGCATCGTCTTTATTTTTAATGATCATGTTCTTTTTCTTCCGCGTGAGATCCAAGCGCTGGAAAGTGAGACACAACCGTCCCTTCGTATAGCGGATCCATCGGAAATCATGTTTCGGTCTGGAAACGGCTCTCTTGTACTCCCCTGCAACTCGGGTAGCAGGGAATCAGGGATTTTTTTCTCTTTTTTACAGCGCAGTGTTTTAAATTTCATGAGACCGTGCCATTGTTCCTCATCCTCATTCGCTGATGATCTGCTTCTCTGCTATTGGACACTTTGAATTTGGAACAGTGTAGAAAAAGGTGTTTTTCTGAAGAAATTAAAACTGTTCCGGTGATCTTTTTCCTTGGGTTACCTAGAGTGCTGTGGTTTATAAAATGGTTCAAGAAAATCAGGATGCTTGGAGGGTGCTAAATAGGTGCTTATAACAGCAATCAAATATGAGTGCAAACATTTAGATGACCACTATAGAATATAATCCAACCAGTGTCTTTAAATACTTTAAAAGAGCTGAGCAAACTCAGAGACAGCCTAAGAAAAATTCCATGGATAAAAATCATAAATGGGGAAACAACTCACGAAGCATGGGAAACTCTGAAAAATATTATCATAAAAGCCCAGTCTAAGACAATACTACTGAAAAAGAAAAACGAGAAATCCAAGAAGAAGCCAGCATGATTGCACAAAAATCTTTATGACAGATTGAAACACAAAAACCTTAAGTACAAAAAATGGAAAGAGGGACACAATAACCAAGGCAGAATATCAGCAGATAGCCTAAATTTGCGAAGATGAAGTCAGGAAAGCAAAGGCTCAGAATGAACGAAGACTTGCAATGAAAGTCAAAGATAATTTTAAAAACCGTTTCTTTCAACATATAAATAACAAGAAAAAAGGAAACAGTCGGTCCACTAAAGAGAGAAGATGGCAAGGAAGTATCAGGCAACAGAGAGAAAGCAGAGCTGCTTAACTCATTTTTTGCACAAAGAATGCACGGAAAAAGAAACTAGCCCAATCTACCAAAAAACATAATTGTAAAGGACAGAATAGAAATAAAAATTAAACAAGAACATGGTAAGAGAACACCTGTCTGGTCTCGATGAATATAAATCACCGAGACCCGATGGATTTCATCCCATAGTTCTGAAGGAGCTGGCTGATGTTATCTCAAAACCATTGTACCATATCTTTAAAAAATCCTGGAGCACCAGGGAACTACCAGAGGATTGGAAAAGAGTTGATGTGGTTTCCATCCTCAAAGAAGGGAAAGAAACAGACCCAGAAAACTATAGACCAATCAGCCTAACATCAATATCTGGGGAAATACTGGGAGTGGGGGAGACAGATCTGTGAACAATTGGAAACAAATAAAGTTATAACTAGTAGCCAGGACAGGTTTGTTAAAAACAGATCATGCCAAACCAATCTTATTTCATTCTTTGACTATATTAGTAGACCAGCAAAATGCTGTGGACGACTTCAGCAAGGCATTCGACAAACTTACTTCTTGGTAAATGGATTTGTAACTGCCTGACAGACCATACTGCATCTACAAGGAGGGAATTAAGAAGTGGGCTGCCTTCCGTCTTGGGCCCAGTACTCTTCATGATCTTCAGAAAGGACTTAGATGAGGGAATAGAAGGGGAACTCATCAGATTCACAGATGACTCCTAGGCTGGACTAGAAGGCCTCCAAGGCCCCTTCCGGATCCATCCTGATCGACTAGACCCGTGATGGCGAACCGATGGCACGTGTGCCAGAGGTGGCATGCAGTCCCTCTCTGATGGCATGCGAGCCGTCGCCTCAGTTCAGCTCCGCTGCGCATGTGCCCGAGCCTCCTGCTGGCCAGCTGGTCTTCAGGTCTCTGCCGTACATATGGGGGGCGTGGCGTGTGCGAGGGGTCTGCATGCATGCATGCGCAGGAAGTCTGTGTGCAGGGGATGCTCGTGCATTACATTTTGGGGGTTCGGGGATGCACATGTGTATTTGCCTGCGCACGCACTTTGGGCACTCGGTCCGGAAAAAGTTAGCCATCCTTGGACTAGACGAGGCAAAGAGATGAGAAAAAGCAAGTTCCAGGCTGCCCTCTAGTGGTCTTCTAGTCCAGCCCCTTGGTTTTTGCCGCCTTCTGTCTGCACTCAGCAGCCCAGTTCTGGATAGTGAGGGGAGCAGGCCAAAGGCTGACCCTGGGTGGGGCATCAAAGGGAGGAAACCCCCAGAAAAGGGGTCGCAGGAATCTTCAATCAGCTGCCCTCTGGCATGGTGCAATTGGAAGGACAGGACCGGTGGGGGTCCTTGAGTGGGTGAGGTCTCCATCCCCCACACAGGGTGAAATCTAGATGGCTGGGGTGGCTGTCATGTTTGCTCGGATCAGGTGCTTGCTTTGCTTCGTCTTTCAAGTTGGAGCAAGCAAGCAACAGACTGGGAATCTGAGCATCTGCGGATTTTTAAAATATTGAATTCCCCTCTAAATCCATCCCTTCCCTCTTTTCTTTCCATCTTTGTGGCCTCGCTTCTCTTTCCTCCCCTCCTTTTTTCTCCTTTCTTTTTGTTTGTAAGATTTGCCAATAAAGCTTTCTGAATCCCAGCTCCTGCCTCTCTTCTGTGGGTTTTGGAAACGCTCTGCCTTTAGTGGTGGATCCCGAGGCAACCAGGGTGGGTGGGTAGGCTGGGGCGTGCGTGGAGAAAATGAAGGGGCATCTACTTACTCGCTCTAGTAACTAGAACCAACTCAGCCCCCTTGACACTCTATCAAGGGACGGGAAGGAAATAAAAATACCGTATAAATTGAATTTGTTACAAATTAAATTTAAATTGCCATGTAAATTCATTTATTTAATAAACTCAGGTAGTCCTCGACTTGCAACAGGTCATTTTCATACTTAACGACCTTTCCAGCATCCCCAAGATCACGTGATTAAAATTCAGATGCTTGGCAACTGCTTCATGCTTATGACCGTTGCTGTGTCCCAAGGTCATGTGACCCACCTTGGGCAACCTGACAAGAAAAGTTGATGGGGATGCCAGATTCATTTTAACAACTGGGTGATTCACTTATCAACTGCAGGGATTCGCTTAACAATTGTGGCAAGAAAGGCCGTAAAATGGGCAGAACTTAACAAATGTCTCTCTTGACAACAGAAATTTTGGGCTCAATTGTGGTCGTAAGTCGAGGACTATCTGTAGGTCGCAGCCCTTGTCAAATGCAATTACCATCAGTGGTATGTCTGCACATGGCTGTTCCTCCTCCAGAGGTTGTGGGTGCTCCATCACTCGAGGCTTTCAAAAAGAGACTGGACAGCCATTTGTCCAGAAAGACGTAGAGTCCTGCTTCAGCAAGGGGTTGGACTAGAAGACCTCCAAGGTCCCTTCCAACTCTGCCCATTCTTTATTCTCTTTGTGTCTGCGTTCACCTAACCAGGATTAATCTGTGAAAGGTGAGCTGCATCCACGGGGAATCCGGGCAAAGTTAAGGGGGGGGGGCTTTCTTCTTGGCTTCAGGAGAGGCAGCAATCCAACTTCTTTGCATATTTGCGAGCTTCCGGGATTAACGGGCGTCTCTTCAGCACCGCGGACAGCTCTCCCTGAGATGCGTTGCCCCCTCAAGCCTTTGTTTTGCTGACAGCCGGGCGGGGCAACAGGAGGAGCGATGATGGGGTGGGGGGTGTTCAAGTGACGCCGGGCAAGTTGGGAGGGGGAAATCCCTCACCGCCTTGTCCCCCCCCCCCCGCTGCGTCCCCCGCGGCCACTCCCCCTCCAACCCCTCGCCAGCCACCCGACCTGCTCTGTTGCATTCCGGTTGGAGACTCCCGGAGTTGCCAGCCACCGTCCCTCGGGCCAAGGCTGGGGGGGAGGGAGGGGGGTGTCTTTATTTCGGCATCCCGCCGAGCTCCCTCTTCCTCCGACCCCGGGCGGAGGTCTCTTCTCCGGCCGGGCAGCTCAGCGCCATGCTGCTGGAGCGCGCCCGCGGGGAGAAAGCGGCCCCGGCCGAGCCCTGCGCCTTCAGCAGGAACCCAGGTAAGTCAGCCCCGACGGGCGCCGCCGACAAACGCCCGGGGCTGCGGGGAGAGGACAGGTTTCTGCGGGACTCACAAAGGCGACCTGTCCCCGGCTGGCCCGCGGGGGAGACTTTCTTCCCTCTGGGGAGAGTCACCTGTTCTGCGCTCCCGCCGCCCCCAGCATCCCGATTTTAGGAAGGACTCTCAATCTTTCGCTGAGCGATTCGCTGAGCGAAATGGGACGGTTATTCTCGTTTGCGCAGCTCTTATTCTCCTTCATTTGCGCTGAAGGTTAAAATCATTCTTGTCTTCTCGACCTTTCCTTCTCCTTCTCCAAGGAGGCCCCCGCTGTAAACTTTTGGGGACAGATTGTGGGGTTTTCCTTTCATCTTTTACCTCCTGATTGCTTTTATTATTCTTTTCCTTCCTTCCTTCCTTCCTCCCTCCCTCCCTCCCTCCCTCCCTCCTTTCTTTCTTTCTTTCTTTCTTTCTTTCTTTCTTTCTTTCTCTTTCTTTCTTTCTTCCTCCCTCCCTCCTTCCCTCCCTCCCTCCTTCCCTCCTTCCCTCTTTCTTTCTTTCTTTCTTTCTTTCTTTCTTTCTTTCTTTCTTTCTTTCTTTCTTTCTTTTCCTTGACACAGGTCTTTCCTGGAGGAAGGGATCCATTCAAAGAATCCGGGTTCAATTTACAGATACCCTATGCTTAATAAGACATCCTCCTCCCCAATTTCCTCTTCAGTCAGTGGGAAAACTCAACACAGGTGGCGAGGGGGGCCACATTATTTTGGGGATAGAGGGGAGGAAAGAGAGAAGAAAAAAACCGCCAGGCCTCCGTTGGGGAGAGGAGAGGCTGCCCCCCCCCCAGCTCACCCGAAGTCGTTAGGACGCGCCTGGCTTGGCCGGACTGAACAGCTGCCAGGCGCGTCTCTTTCCAGCCCAGGGACCTCCCAGAGTGGCGGCTCTCCCGACCACGGAAAGTGCCCTCCCACCGCGGTTCCACTTTCACTCTGCCAGGAGACCCTCCAGGGCAGCGGGTCAACCTTGGTCCAGGCCCCCAAGCACTCCTGAAGGTCAGCTCGGGACCCAGAAGTCCTTTACCCGTTTGGAGGTCTTTTGCGAGCCGGGCGAGCTGCTTCCGACTCTCCGCCGCTCAAGAGAGGCTTGGAAGGAGGGAAAGGGTGAACTCCAAGCCCGCCTCCAGGGCATCTGTTGCCCGGCGTGCAGCTGGAGAAGCCACAAGTGAGCCGCGTCTCTCCTGTATGGCGTGGTTCGTTTCGGGAGGGTCGCTTGGCCCCACCGGCTTCTTCTCTGCCCACTCCTTTGAGCGCCCGAGGGGTAGAAAGAAAGGCGGATTTCTTAAAACCGGGAATAAATTGGCTCGTCCTTAGAACTCCGACTTGCTGGGGCTCGCTGGAAAATACGAGCGTCTGCGTCTCCCGCCGCTCCTGCAGACTCTGGCAAAGGCTGGGGGAAGGCTGGGGGTCAGCCTCTCCGATGCAGCCTGGCATCGCGGATGTCCCTGACCTTTTGGGCTCGCCATGGCGACCCAGCAATTTCCAGGAGCTGCTGGCGTCCAAGTAACCCGATCACGCGCGGTTCGCTTACCTGCCGGTAGCGGGGGTGGGGTGGGGGTAGGGGGGACGTTTGCTACCTGGGGCGCTCGGGCGGAGCTCTGTGAAAACCGAACGTGGGAATGGGTGGCAGCCGCAGCGAAAGCTTTTCGTTCCCTGAAAACGTGTCCAGGACCTTGGGGGGGGGGGGGAATAAGGAAAGAGAAGTGGGGGAGGGGGAATGGTTGGTTTTAAAACGGTAAGCAGGGACGAACCTGGTTACTTGGAAGGAAGTTCCAAGACTTTTTAATTTACAATCCTTGTTATGGGAAGCCCCATCTTGCCCCGTCGATGCTCCCCCTTCTTAGATGGGATAAATGTCCCAAATTGACGGAACAATACTTAATATGAAAGCGTTTCGAAGTTTTGGATTCTCTTGGGAAAGGATTTCTGCCACTTAATACCAGAATCGACTCCCTGAAGGCCTTTTGACTGGCTTCCAAATAACCAGTTTGTAGGTTAGAAAGTCTTGGTGATTTTGCCTGCTTTTGCATTAGTGGAAAAGGGGAGGGGAGGGGAAAGGAGAGGGAGAGAAGGAAGAAAGGAAGGAGGCAGGGTGGGTGGAGAAAGAAGGGAGAAAGGAGAAAAGGGAAGACAAAGGGAGGGAAGGAAGGAAGGGAAAAGAAAGGAGAAAAAAGATAAGGGAAGGTGTAGGGAGAGGGGAAGAGAGGAGAGGGAGAGAAGGGAGGGAGAGAGGAAAAGAAAGAAAGGAAAGGAAAGGAAAGGAAGGGAAGGGAAAGGAGAGGAGAGGAGAGGAGAGGAGAGGAGAGGAGAGGAGAGGAGAGGAGAGGAAAGGAAAGGGGGAGGTAAGGAAAAGGAAAGGTGAGGGGGGGAGGAGAGGAAAAAGGGGAGGAGGGAGGGAGGAAAGGAGAGAAGAAAGGAAGGAAGACGTGGAGGAAGGAAGGCAAGGAAGGAAGAAAGGAAGGAAAGGGAAAGGGAAAAACGGGAGGGAGAGAGGAGGAAAGAAAGGATTAGCAGTAAACGAAGCTTATTGCACTTCGAAGATTATCAAATTAGTTCAGAGAGAAGCTTAGCGGGACCGGAACTTCCTTTCATTTGATTAAGGAAAAGGGAGATAAATGGCCCCTGCAGGTTCTCAGCCTGGCAAGAGCCACAGGTTGGAGGAAGCGAAGAATCACTTTCATTTAGAAAGAACCATTTTTCCGCCTTTTCCTTTAAGGATCCGATCCTGCCCTTGTTCTTTCGTCAGATGGAGACCATCCCCCCATCAGATTCCGCGTGGCTGAAGGGGGGTGCTCTTGATTGCTCTCCCCTCCCCCATTCCCCCTCAAAAAAATGGAATCCTTTTACAAGGAAAAGGTCCCCAGCAGGCTCAGATCATTCATATTATGTCGGTCAAGGCATTCAGGAACGTTTTAGCTGATTAAGTCACTTCCCCTTTCCCTATTAGTAAATTAAATCAGAATAAATTTGCATATATCCAGAACCTCCGCAGAAAACGCCTTCTTGGGACACATTTAACCTGGGAAAAGTCCTCCGTTGGGCTTTCTACCATCTTCGGAAGAAGTCGCTTCTTTGAATCCCCAAAGCAGAAATTGGGGTTTATTTCGTTCTTCTGAGACCCCATGGTGGCGAGCGAGGGGGCCGCCTTTGAACGTGACCGCCTCTTGTCTGAATGGCTCTTCAAAGCTTCCCGCAAAATATGTTGGTTTCTATTCAGAAGTCCCACAAAACACGCAGGTGGCTCTGAATTATTTCAGCAAAGCTTCCCTTGGATGAAAATCAAACTACGTTGCCCTAAAGTTCTCCTCCTCCTCCTCCTCCTCTTCCTCAGGCTTCTTTGGAGGCATCTTCCCGGCCTCCTCTTCTTGTCACTGCCTGATGAAGCAGAGGTGTCCAGGAATCTGGAACGAAGAGAGGGGTGGGCTAGGTGGCCTCGGTGGCTCCTTCCAGGCTAGGATTCTCTCCGTCTCTCGTACGCCTCATTATCCTCTTGCCCAGCCTGTGAGGAAGACTACAAGCGAAGGGGATATTTATTCCCCTCCTGTCTTCCCACCTCCGGTTGCTCTTACATTACTGGGCATACTGGGCTGCTGCCTGAGGAAGGGGCGATCCTCATCAGATCCTGCTGCTCCGTTTTTAGGTCCGAATTAACCCACGGAGAGCTTGTTGTTTTGCGTGGGTACAAAACGGCTCTTCTCCTTGGCCCAAGTGGCAAGGAGTCCCCCTGGAAGGCCTCCATCCCTGCTGCTCCCCCCTGTCTAATGTCCTCCCTTCCGCGGGGTGGGGGTGGGGGGCGGAAACGAGTGACTCCACCCCGCCTCCCCCCTTGGGTTGGACTCGACCGGCTCCTCCGCCCCGCCGCTGGCGACCGGCCGCTGTCCGTGGTGCTGACGGAGCGGCGCTGGCCAGGAACCGGGGAGACGCTCGCGCTGTCTTTAAAGGGGAGGTTTCTGCGGAGGTTTTCTCCGCCCCCCCCCCCCCCGATCTTCAGTGCCCGGCTGGTCGAGTTTCCCAAGAGCGGGAGGCGAGCAAGATGGACGCGGGGAAGGAGGTGCGGCGGCGGCGGGGGGGCGCTGGCCGGGAGCCCCCCAGCAGCACCGAGACGCTGTTGGCGCTGTTGGCGCGGAACCAGGAAGGCCGGTCAGGTAAGGGGGGGGATAGAGGGGAGATGAAAGGCCCAATGGTTCTCAGTCATCCCGCCCAGGTATTTTGGCCCCGAACCCCCTCTAACCCCCCACTTCCTCAGGCCCGGCACCCTCGCGAGTTCCAAGCAAAAATCTACTTTGGGGCAGTGGGTTCTTCGTATCCAGCCTCCAGTTCAGGACAGGACACTCCAAAACGAGCAAGGGGTCTGGAGCCCGGAGCTGGGGAATCGGTTGAAATTGGGGCAAGCAAGGTAGATTATCCACCCCCCGCGCCGTCTATTGACCTATCCACGGGTAGAGCAGCACAGGAGCCCTGAAGGAGATTCTTCGCCGCCCCCGCCCCCCCCGTTCTGAGATGGTTCCAAAGGGTGGCTAAGATAATGGCAGATCAACTCCGCGGTCCCCCGAGGAGAACAGATGGGCGTTGAGGGAGCCTCGCGGGAGGGCAGAGGGGGTCCCTTCAGGAGCCTGGCAGCAGCCGAGTAACTTTTTCTGGAAAGGTGGGGAGCCGTGATCCTTCCCCCCCCCCCCTACACACACACACACAATTGGGCAGCCGTTTTCTCTTCGGGAGAACTGGCTGTTGAGAACCAGAAAATCCCGAAAAGGAAGGAAGGAAAAAAAGGGGGGGGGGAGAGAAGAACCGGGCCGCTTTCGCCGCATCCTGGTCCCGGGGGAGTTTCTCCTGGCGGGAGGGGTTGGGGAGGGTCGGAGGGGGGGGTCTTGCCTTCCCTCAGCCCCGCCCCCTGCCCTGTTCCGTTCCCGAGAAGGGGTCTCCTGACACTCAGCCCCAGCCGGGACCTTTTGCGCCCAGCTAGAGGCCTTTTCTAAGCCCGTTTTCCTCCTCCGTTCGATTTCTTCGCTCGCTTTCATTTCTCTCTCTCTCTCTTTCTTCCTTCTTCCGTCCATCTTGTCTTCCCTTGTCTTTCTTCTGCCTCAGTTTGGTTTCTTAGGTATTGCTTCATGGGTTAATCAACCAACCATTTCCTTCTTTTTTCCTTTTCATCCTTCCTCATCCTCCTTTCCTTTTCCTAGATGGAAAAGGAGGATGAGGAAGAGCTGGAAATAATAATAATTCCTGTCCCTTTTCGTTTTTCTTCTTAGCCTGGAAATAATAATCGACCTTTCTTGCACTGTAATTGACATTATTAGGAACTCCGGATATGGAAAATTCTGAAATAGGATACAACACGGAAAAATTAAATTGAATTGCAAAGCAAGAAAAACGAGTTGCCCATTTCCTAACACCCGCACAAAATGAAAACGGCCACCGAAGTATCCTCGCCTAGCTATTGCAATTCAAACGATTTAATTGTTTTAAAAGTGAAGGTAGATGACTTAATTGCCCTGATGTAATTTTTTAAAAGTCGAATGAAATATCCACGCCCCCCAATACACACACACAAATACACAGACAACCCTGAAATAACGAAAAGTAGGGGGATTAACTGTAGGGAGAGGGAATCGCTTTCCAAAGAACGAAAATCCTATCACTGCTATACTTACTATACTTATACTTATTATTATTAATATTAATATTATTAATATCGATTTGTTATCGATCAGATCACTTGTAAGGTGGGAAAAGCTTAAGGAGCCCCTTTCAGCTTTGACCGACAACCGCCGTCCCGATGAAAACACTACAAATCTCATTCTGGTTGAATTCAGCTTCAGAGCTGAAGAAGCTTCTTGGATGAGAAGCGAAATGTCTTCAGAGAAAAACCAGAAAGTCCAGTTGCCTCCCGAGGACAGCACCTGGGGGGGGGACGGACAACCGTAACCCCAATGAGGAAGAATCTCCCTCGACGTTCTCCCTTCGGTCCGACCGTTTCAGACCCTTTTCGAACCCGAGTCCCCAATCCCGCAGCTCTCTTGCTCCCACATTCCTCCAATCCAGCGGGCTCCGTTCCCAAGTACAGGTTGCGCCTGGCGTCGAGGCGGGAAACCCGTTTTTAATCTCGGGCTGTTGAGAGGCGCACCGGCCGCGGTTGCCAGCCGGAGAGGCCCGCGGCGGGCCTGGCTTTCTCGTCTGCATTGGCAGGAAGGGGCGGACTGGAGTGAGGTGTTGGTTGGGGACCCCATTTTGCAGCCTGGTCTTGAGCTGATCGCCTCTGCGGGAGACGCGGAGCTTGGAAGAGGGCGAAAGGTTTCAGATGTAGGGGATCTTCGGTTTTAGAAGGATCCCGGCCGCCAAAAACTGGGCCGTCTCTTCCTCCTCTTTTGGCTGAAGGCAATTTTGATCAGACCTTTTCTCTGCCTCGCGTGGGACAAAGTGGGTGAAGGGGAGCGGATTAGTCTCGGGGGGAGGAGGCTTAATTCGATTCCTTTCTCTACCTTTTCCCCTCCTTTCCCTTTCTCCTTTCCTTTCTCTTTCTCCTTCTGCGCGGAGTTTCCTCCATCTTCCAGCCCTTCAGTGGAGACCCCAAACGCTCTTGAACCCGCATCCATCCATCGCTCGCTTCTCTCTTTCTTTTCCCACCTCCCTCCTCGCAATCCCGGCTCCTTGCCCGGATTCGCGGGAACCGCCGTTTGGGGAAGGGGGTCCGACCCTCCCTTCCCTCCGACTTTCCCCGCCCTTCTCGTGGGAAAGTAGAGCTCTCGGACCGATTCGGATCCAGCCTGACCGAATTTATCTTCGGAGGAGATGCGGGCGCCTTGTTTGCATCCAACTGGACCGTTCCTCCTTTGAAGTCATCCCCGCCCCCCCATCATCATCATCATCATCATCATCATCATCATCGCCACCTTGGATGTACAGACGCTCCCAAGATCGAGACTACTTCGTGTTGTCAACAAATAAAGAAATAAATCAGACGGCAGAGCCTCTCCCCGCCCGACTGGAGCCCAGCCCGGCGCCGCGTAAAAGCGCGCAAGCGGGTGGGAAGCGCGCTGGTCCATTAGTTATTCCTTCCTTGGGGGGGCTCTCCCGTCCGTTTATATCTCTATCTCTATCTCTATCTCTATCTCATTCTCTACCTACCTACCTACCTACCTACCTATCTATCTATCTATATAAAATTTATATTAAATGCCTCCCATTTTCCCGAGAAGGGGACTCCGTCTCCCAACCGGAGGAACTCGAGATGGGCTCTTGTCTTGCCCCGGCCACGAGCTTCTCGGAGGCCTGAGAATCTCACTACTCGGTCGAGTTGCCGAGGGCTCCGTGGGACCTCTGGGCACAGTCTGGTTGCGTCCCGAGGCAGGCAAGCGGGCGGGCGGGTGGGCGGAAGAGGAGCAGGGGATCAAGATCAGACCAGGGCGTAGGTGCGACCGGAAGCTTTGGATCGCTGGGGCGCAATATCTTTTCTTGGTCGAGATCCTCTGATCTGCAGGGGGGGGGAAGGGAACAGACCAGGCGGTAGGACCGTCTTCCCTTATTTATTTATTTATTTATTATTTACATTTCTATACCGCCCTTCTCCGAAGACTCAGGGCGGTTTACAGCCAAGTTAAAAAGACATATACAAAAATTAAAACACAATATTTGAAATTTAAAAATCTGAAACCATAAGGCCGAATATTAAAATAACAAGTAATAAAACCACTCAATTAAAAATTACTCTTAGGCCAACCCTGCTCGTTGAAACAAAAAAGTCTTGAGCTCGCGCTTAAAGGCCCGGAGGTCGGGAAGAAGGCGTAGCCCCAGAGGCAGTTCGTTCCATAGGGTAGGTGCCCCCACAGAGAAGGCTCTTCCCCTGGGGGCCGCCAGCCGACATTGTTTAGCTGACGGCACCCCGAGGAGACCCTCCCTGTGGGAGCGCACAGGTCGATGGGAGGCTATTGGCGGCAGTAGGCGGTCCCGTAAGTAACCTGGTCCTATGCCATGGAGCGCTTTAAAGGTGATCACCAACACCTTGAATTGCACGCGGAAGACCACCGGCAACCAGTGCAGCTTGCGTAGGAGAGGTGTTATATGGAAGCTCCGAGACGCTCCCTCTATCCCCCGCGCAGCCGCATTCTGTACCAGTTGAAGTCTCCCGGTGCTCTTCAAGGGGAGCCCCATGTAGAGAGCATTGCAGTAATCCAGGCGGGAGGTAACGAGGGCATGAGTGACCGTGCATAACGAATCCCGGTCCAGGAAGGGACGCAGTTGGCGGATCAGGCGAACCTGATAAAAAGCTCCCCTGGCAACGGCCGTCAAGTGTTCTTCCAACGACAGCCGTGCATCCAGGAGAACGCCTAAGCTGCAAACCTTGAGGAGCACTGAGCTCCCTTCCTTCTTCAGGGCTTCCTCCCAACGAGCGGTCTGCCGGGTCGAATGACCGCCCTCCTCTGACAGACCCCCAGCAGCAAAACGGGCGAGGCAGGCCTGGGTGGGGGGGCACAGCCCCGACCTCTCGGTTCAACCGATTAAGCGTTGGCTCCCTTCGCATTCGACCGACTCATCAACGAAGACTTCAGCTTGATTAATTTGCCTCTGGGCTGCCTTCACCTTGATTAATCTACCGGGGTTCAAAGTTGAGCTCCATGATTAGGCGCGGCGATGAACGGCTCCCTTTCGCAGAGTTTCTTTTCAAAGGGACAGTTTCGGTTAGTTTACAAATTTACCCAACAAAAACTATGAATTCCTTGCTGGCGTTGCATTATTATTTATTATAATTTATAATTCAATCTTCAATTCCATTCAGTCTGGGACTCGTCAAAACCTAACAGTTCGAGTCCTACAAGGATCTGTTAAGGTAACCTCTGAGTATATTATAGGCCGCTCTGAGGAAGGCGAGTTTCTCTTTGCAAAGTCAGAATATTCTGGTCTAATAAATTCAAAATGTCCCTGTATCTAGACCGCCCTTTGGGTATTGCTCCAAGGACTCCTATTACTAGTGGTAATAGTTACAATTAGTTGCAATAATAATTAGAAATACTTTAACAGATAATTATAAGTAATAGTTATAGTTATTATTATTGCTACTTGTTAATTCAAACTAATGTCCGATATTCCTTGAAATAATAAATGCCACTATTAAAAAGGAGATTTACGAGACTGATTTTCTTGCTGTGATATTTTACCTGGCAAGAAATCATGGTAACAAAGCGAGCTATTAATTGCTGGTCTCCCCTTTCTCCAAAGATTCTGTCTCAGCAATTGAAAAATTTGGGGCAACATTAATAATTTAATTAAGGAAAAATAGCACAGATGTGGGGGTTGCTGGCCTCGAGGAGCTTCATGATAATAATGATGATACAAATAATCACAATCACAACCAAAGAACAGGCGTTTGGCTCCGACCGAAAATCCGGATTTATTTATCCTCAGCAATCAATGATCGGTGTTTGTTTTTCGTTTTGGCGTGATCCGTAGTGAGACGTTTAATTTTCTTGGATCTCCTTTTGTTTTTCTGCAACGTTTATTTGAGGCGAATAAAAATTATGGGACCCACCCAAAGTTAGGCGCTTGCAAGACCCGGGAGCCGATTTGGGCAGCAAAAATTACACGTAGGCAATGCCTTGAAGGCGTAGGAGTTTGAGCCCGCTGGGCGGGACCCACCTTGGCACCGAAAGCGGGAATAAAAGAAGAAAAGTCTGGGGCAGGTACTTGCTCGGGCTTTCTTGCCTCATCCTCATCTCAGCTGTGCTACAGATGTGTTTATTTAGAATTATTTCGATGTTAGCAATTTGAGTCTCATGGGCCCTCGAATGTCAGCTTAAATGCCAACCAGCTCATGAGTCTGGTTGGCAGCAAGCAGAAAAGCGGATCAAAGAACTGAAACAATTCAGATTATAGCAGTCATCCTGTCTCTCTTTTCTGTCCATCCATTCATCCATCTCTCTATTTGTTCAGCTATTTTTCTATCGATCTATATCTATTTTATCTCATCTATCTACCTATTCACCATCTATTTATCTATCATCTATCTATCTATCTATCTATCTATCTATCTATCTATCTATCTATCTATCTATCTATCTATCTATCTATCTATCTAATAAAATATAGATAGATATAAATCTATTCATTTTATATCCATCTGTCCATCCGTCACCTCTTTATCCATCTCTCTCTCTCTCTATTGTTTTCTCTCTCTCTCTTTGTTTCTCTCTCTCTGTCTGTCTCTCTTTCTGTCTCTCTCTCCCTCTCCCTCTTATTTTATTTTATTACACCATATGAGAGTCAAAACATCAGCTTTAAAAAGGAGAAACGATCAAAGAGAAAAATAACAAAGACAATGCAATTCTCGATAACTAACTGTTATCACACTTTTCAAAAAAACCTTTCCCTTAATGGAAAAGGCATTAAGCTAAGCAAGAGGAGGGTCAAAAAAGGCAAGATGTTAGCCATGGCCAAGAAAATTGAAACACTTTTTGACTTGATTATTTTGTTGACTATAAACTAGCCTGAATTCACCGTCATTTAGAGAAAGATCTGGACCATTCTTGACTGTTCTTCCCACAGATAAACTGACGACTGAATGAACCTGATTTCTTTGAATGTCAACCACATATTAAATCATAATCTAGTCAAATGGGCCAGGCAAATTCCCCTAAAGTAACCAAGGTTAACACTAAACAAGTTACCATGGTCTTTTGATGACCTAGTTGAGTCTTTTGGGTAAACTATGGCTTGTGACTCTTAACTCTGTGTGAATCAGGCCATTAAGGCAAACCACGTTTTAAAAGAATAGAATAGAATTCTTTATTGGCCAAATGTGATTGGACACACAAGGAATTTGTCTTTCGTGCATATGCTCTCAGTGTACATAAGGAGAATAAAATACATTCATCAAGAATAAAAAGATACAACACTTAGCGCAGTGGTGGATTTCAAATTTTTTTACTACCGGTTCTGTGGGTGTGGCTTGATGGGCATGGCATGGCTTAGTAGATGTGGCTTCGTGGGCGTAACAGGAAGGACACTGTAAAATCTCCTTTCCCACCCCACTCCAGGGGAAGGTTACTGCAAAATCCCCATTTCCTTCCAATCAGTTGGGACTTGGGAGGCAGAGAATAGATGGGGGTGGGGCCAGTCAGAATTTTTACTACCAGTTCTCTGAATTACTCAAAATTTCCACTACAGTTCTCCAGAACTGGTCAGAACCTGCTGAAACCCACCTCTGACTTAGTGATAGTCAAGGTTACTAATAAGCTATCAAATTGTACTAGGAAGCAAATAAAAACAATATAATTTGAAAGATGCAAGCGACATGGTTATAGTTATAAGTGGGAAGAGATAGATACTAGGAAGGAAGAGAAGAACAGTAATAAGGTCTTATTAAATTATTTGACAGTGTTGTGGGAAAATAGATGAAATCCTAACCTTTGGGTCATCTTTATAACAGGTTAATTCCATTCAAGGAGATACAAAGAAGGCTACTTTTTCTCACAAAGTAAACCTGTTTAATGTTTATTTGGTGTCCCTATTTTAAAACCACTTAGACCATATAGGAACTTGAATAAATAAATAGGGAGAAAAAAATGTTTTCTGGGCCTCTTTCAGATTCGTCCGTTTCCAGATTCTTTCCTCAAATTAAACCCACCTCCAGAATAACAACAACAACAACAACAACAACAACAACAACAACAACAACAACAACAACAACAATAATAATAATAATAATAATAATAATAATAATAATAATAATAATAATAATAATAATAATAATAATAATAATAATTTTATGGGGAGTTGCCACAAAACCGTCTGAAGGATCTCATCCCCCCCACCTAGAAGGGCAGAAACAAGTTTGGATGTGTTGAAAGGATGTCTTGAGCTGGACAAAACCTCCAAAGCTGGAAGGCAATCCTTAAGACCATCTAGTCGGGGCCAATTCAAGCAGCCCAGACAGCTGCAGTCTACCTTCCTCTTAAGCCAGTGTTCCCTCAAAATGCCCCGCGCTTCTGTGTTCAATCTGTCCTGTGGCTCGAGAGGCCCTTCGCCCATCTCCATTTCCTTGGGGCGGGGCGCATCCACTTCTTCTGGTGGAAACCTTTCCTCCCACCCACCCACCCACCCCCCGCACCATGAATGGGAGCAGGGAAGGGGTTGGGGCCCGGGACTTCGGGGCACCCTCCTTCCTTCCCTGCCCCCTTTTTCCCCCAGGCCCTTTGATTTTTTCAGTTTTGCATTCTTTTTCCGCCTGTCTTCCAGCCCCGGTTTCGGGCAGGCGGCGGCGGCGGCGGCTGCGCCTCCCACCCGCGGAAGCAAAGTGGGTTGAGAGACGTGGCTGGAGGGTTTTTGAAGTTTCCGGAGATGTGGGGCGTCCGCGGAGCCAAAAGAGGAGGCCGGCCGGGGAGACCCAGAGGCTTCCAAGGAGAGCCTTGCGAGCGCCCGCGCGCCTCGCTGTCCAAAGAACTGGAAGCGTTTGGAGGGCAATTTTTTTTCACGCTCAGTGAAACAGAAACGCAAAATTCCCTCCGCTGCTCGTAATGGAGCGGGAGGGGGGCGTGGGTGGTTATGCTGGACCACTCAGTGGATTTAATTTCCTGGTGACCGGTTAAGCATTTCTTTCTTTATAAAATAAATCCTGCTTCTACCATCCCCCATCTTTAAATGGCTTTGTATTATTTACGTTTTCAGTTTATGGCATTTTCATCCTTTATGATTGTAAGCCGCCTAAGAGTTATCCTATGGTAAGCTGGGCGGCCAATAAATTTAATTAATTAATTAATTAATTAATTAATTAAGCTGTTATATTAAAATAAAGGGCAACGCCGGTAACGGGGGGTAGTTTGAAAAGACCCAAAGCTCCGATGATGCCGCGAAGTAAATCCGGCCCCGTTTCCTTCCCTTTTTTCGTCTCGCCAAGTTTTGAATTTCTGCCTGTTCCTCCCTTCTCGCCCTTTGGAGCAGTGTCAGCAGGCCGCGGGGGCTGGATCGCGCCGCCTCTGCGTCCCTGCATAAATGACATATAAAAATAATTTGAAGGCAGATCTAAGGATGGGGAGGGGGCTTCTTGGATAGCCCGTCGCGTATTTGTCCCCCACCCCCGGTTCAGCAGGAGAGGGTTTTGTCGTCGATAAATATTACATTTTTCAGACAACAACAAAAATCACACGCGGTTTTTAATAACGAAATAGTCATTGTTCTGAGCAATAAGTCAATAAGAGTTTGCAAGGTGTCCCGTGGAGAATTTAATTTAGTATTTAGTTCTCCTTGAAAAAGGAGAAAAGTCTCCCCTTCAGACAGATCCACGTAGGGGTCAGAATCTGGCCTTCCTCCGGCCAGGAGGTGGGGGGGAGAGAAGGGAGGGAGGAAGGGAGGGAGAAGCACAGAAGGAAGGATGGCAAGAAGGAAGGGTGGGACGGAGGAAGAAAGGGAGAAAGGGAAGAAGGAAGGAGGAAGAGAGGAAAGAAGGGGGGAGGAAGGAAGGAAGGAGCTGATGGAAGGAAGGGTGGGAGGAAAGGAGGAAGGGGAAAAGGGAAGAAGGAAGGAGGGAGAGGGGAAGGAAGGAAGGAAGGAAGGAAGGAAGGAAGGAAGGAAGGAAGGAAGGAAGGAAGGAAGGAAGGAAGGAAGGAAGGAAGGAGCTGATGGATGTCCTTGCTCTCTCTGAACCGTTTCCCCCCAGACATCCCGCTCTGCACAGGCTGCAACCAACACATCGTGGACCGTTTTATCCTGAAGGTGCTGGACCGCCACTGGCACAGCAAATGCCTCCGATGCCACGACTGCCAGGTGCAGCTGGCGGAGAAGTGCTTCAGCCGCGGAGAGAGCGTCTACTGCAAGGAGGACTTCTTTAAGTGAGTGGACCAAGGCCGGCCTCCTCCTCCTGCCTGCCTGCCTTCCTTCCGCCCCTTTCCCTCACCTAGTTTTCAGGAGCATCGAAGGAAAGGAGGAGAGAAATACTTTCCATCTTGCAAGATTCTGTGAGCCTAACTTTGCAATGAGGGTGGAGTCGGTGCTCCAGGTTGGTCTTCTGATCTGGGCTACCTCACAGGTAGCCCAGATGAGCCCCCAGGATGTCAAGCTGGCCACCAGGATGATGTGGTGATCGTAATTCCTCCACTTTGAATGCGGGAGCTCCAGACAAGTTCTGAAATTTCTCACCCTTCTCATCAAACGGAGTTTAACTTCTCCCGGGGCGTTTTAATCCACAGGAGGTTTGGGACGAAATGCGCAGCCTGCCAGCAAGGCATCCCGCCCACCCAGGTGGTGCGAAGGGCCCAGGACTTCGTCTACCATCTCCACTGCTTCTCCTGCATCGTCTGCAAGAGGCAGTTGGCCACCGGGGACGAATTCTACCTCATGGAGGACAGCCGGCTGGTTTGCAAGGCCGACTACGAGACCGCCAAGCAGAGGGGTGAGTTAGTTTGCATTTGGGTTCAGCAGCCCACGTCTTTCTCTCCCTTGCTTGGCCCTGAAAATGGGTGGGGGTCCCACGCCTCTCAAAATTAGGAAGTCACCATAGATGGATTCCCACACGTGGAGAGGTTGCTAAGCCACAGTACCCATAACTAGGATAGGCAGAATTGTCTGTTTGCATCCCACTTTTATTACCTTTAACTCAAGGAGGTGAACATAAGCCATACAGCTTCTTCCTCCTATTCTTGCAACAACAGCAACCCTGTGAGGTAGGTTGAGTTAAAAGAGAGTGACTGGCCCAAAATCACCTAAAGTCATGTCTAAGGCGGGACTAGAATTCATTGTCTCCTGGTAATTGGCTCAAAGTCACCGTTTTATGACTAAGGTTGGACTTGAACTCAGGATCTCCTGCTTCCTAGCCTGGTGCCTTAACCACTAGGCCAAACTGGCTGTCATATTGTCTGCCTCCCCACTGGATATGGGGTCTTTTTTTATAGGTAGCCCTTGACTTACAAGCATTCTTTTAACGAAGATTCAGCGGCTTTGAAAAAAGGGACGGTGTGATTTGCTTAATGACCATGATGATTCACTTAATAACTGTGGTAAAAGTGGTCATATAAGTTAGGGTCCACTCACATGATGATGATGATGATGATGACGACAATTGTGGTTGTAAGTCGAGGACTATCAGTGTACAGTTTTTGTTCTCTATCATTTCTCATACATTTGCTGGATCAGAAACGATTCCAGAAGCCCCAGATGGATTCCTAGGGGAGGCGGCCCCCACAGAGTCTTCTTTGGGAGGGCATCCCTTTTTTTTCCGGGTTTTTACACTTTCGCTCTTGGGGACCTTTTCAGAGGCTGAGTCCACGGCGAAGCGGCCTCGAACGACCATCACCGCCAAACAACTGGAAACCTTGAAAAACGCCTACAACAACTCGCCCAAGCCAGCCAGGCACGTCCGAGAGCAGCTGTCTTCCGAAACAGGGCTGGATATGAGAGTCGTCCAGGTGGGTGATGGCACTTGGAGGTGAGCGGAAAAATAACCCAGGGATAGAGCTCGAATCCGGACGGAAGTTGGAAGTGAAGTTCTGACCCTGAACCTGCACCAGCAGCAGAAAGAAATCCCCACGTGGTTTTATTTAGCTTATGGCACATTTACACCACATTTCGATTAAAAAAAAAAGATCTAGAATCTAAAATATTACAAACGTATGTCTAGATTACACACACACACACACACACACACATGTATGTATGTATATATTGCTTCAGCCAGGAAATCAGCAAAGTCTTCATTACTAAGTGAATTTTTAGATTAAATTAAATTAATTTAAAATTTAAAATAAGCGAATTTTGGCATTTTCTCTGTCTTCTCTGGAAGAGAAGACACAAGAAGATTAGAAGACTGGAGGCTAAAACACACGAAGAACAGTTGGAGGAATTGGCTGGTTTGATGAAAAGAAGGACCAGGGAGACTTGACAGCAGCCTTCCAATATCTCAGGGGCTGCCCCAAAGAAGAGGGAGTCAAGCTATTCTCCAGAGCACCCGAAGGCAGGACAAGAAGCAATGGGTGGAAACTAATCAAAGAAAGAAGCAACCTAGAACTAAGGAGAAATTTCCTGACAGTTAGAACAATCAATAAGTGAAACAACTTGCCTGCAGAAGTTGTGAGTGCTCCAACACTGGAGATTGGACAACTGTTCGAAATGGTGTATAGGGTCTCCTGCTTGAGCAGGGGGTTGGACTAGAAGACCTCCAAGGTCCCTTCCAACTCTATTATTCTGTTCTGTTACAATTGTTAGGTGAGTCTTGCCCTGTTTTGCGACCTTTCTTGCCACCCTTGTTCAGTGAATCTGGCTTTCCCCTTGATTTTACTTGGCAGAAGGTCGAAAAAGGGGATCACATGACCACCTGCACACTGCGACCGTCATAAGTACAAGCCATCTGAATTTTGATCACGTGACCCTGGGGATGCTGCAACGGTCATACGTATGAAAAACCATCATAAGTCACTTTTTTCAGTGCTTTGAACGGTCACTAAGTGAACTGTTGTAAGTTTGAGGACTACCTGTATTACAAATCCTAACATTAAAACACTTTGGGATGCAAACAAAATGTTGTCTAATGGCCCTTGGCCAGATCCAGCTTTAAACTTCTTCATAGCAGAAAGAACATTTTTGTCACTCGGTGAATTTATCTGCAGAACGGCCCAGGCGCCCAGACCACGTATTCGCTTTCCTGCCACTTCCTTCCCCGTTTCCAAATTCTGCTGGCATTCAGAAGTACGGGTTTCACAATGAAAACAAATTTATGCTTGCATATATATCTTGCCTTATGCGACTGTTTCAAGGCTGAGTCAGCCCTCCATCCTTCCAAGGTGGGTCAAATGAGGAGCCAGATTGTTGGGGGCAAGAGGCTGATTCTGAAAACTGCTTAGAGGGAGCTGAAAAAGCACTGTGAAGCGGTATATAAGTCTAGGGGCTATTGCTCTTCCTTCCTCCCTCCCTCCTTTCCTTCCTTTCCTCCTTCCATTCCTTCTTTCCTTCCTCCCTCCCTCCTTTCCTTCTTTCCTCCCTCCCTTTCCTCTCTCCCTCTTTTCCTCCCTCCGTCCCTCCATTCCTTCTTTCCTTCCTCCCTCCTCCCTCCCTTCCTCAGCCTTCCATCCTTCCGAGGTGAGGAGCCAGATTGTTGGGGGCAAGAGGCTGATTCTGAAAACTGCTTAGAGGGGGCTGAAAAAGCACTGTGAAGCGGTATATAAGTCTAAGGGCTATTGCTCTTCCTTCCTTCCTCCCTCCCTCCTTTCCTTCCTTTTCTCCTTCCATTCCTTCTTTCCTTCCTCCCTCCCTCCTTTCCTTCTTTCCTCCCTCCCTTTCCTCTCTCCCTCTTTTCCTCCCTCCGTCCCTCCATTCCTTCTTTCCTTCCTCCCTCCCTCCTCCCTCCCTTCCTCAGCCTTCCATCCTTCCGAGGTGAGGACCCAGATTGTTGGGGGCAAGAGGCTGACCTTGTAAACTGCTTAGAGGGGGCTGTAAAAGCACTATGAAGCGGTATATAAGTCTAAGGGCTATGGCTATTTCCCCCAGAGAAAAAGGGGAAGGCGGAGAGAGGAGAACATCCATCTTGCTCTAAGAGGTTTGAAGCCACACCTTGCTTGATTTTTTACCTGCGACCGAAGGAGGTGTGCAATTAACAAATACGAAAAACAGGTAGCCCTCGTCTTATATCAGTTCACTTAGTGTCTGTTCGAACACTGAAAAAAGTGACTTATGACCGTTTTCCACACTTAGGGCCATTGCAACGTTCCCAGGGCCACGTGATCAAAATTCAGACGCTTGGCCACGGATTCGTATTTATGACGGTTGTGGTGTCCCGGGGTCACGTGATCCCCTTTTGTGGCCTTTGGACAAGCAAAGTGCTCCAAACTGGAGGTTTTTAAATAGAGATTGTCTGGGACGGTCTAGGGTTTCCTGCTTGTGCAGAGGGTTGGACTAGAAGACCTCCGAGGTCCCTTCCGACTCCGTTATTCTGTTAAAAGTCAGTGGGGAAGCCAGATTCCCTTAACAGCCACGTTACTAATTTGTGAATCACTTGAACAATGATGGCAGGAAATTTCATCAAAGGGGGCAAAGTTCCCTTAACAACGGTCTCACTTAGCAACAGAAATCTTGGGCTCCACGGTGGTCGTAGGTCGTAGGGCTACCTGCGTATAAATAAAATGAACGGATAAACCTTCTTGTCTTCCCTCCCAGGTGTGGTTCCAGAACAGGAGGGCCAAAGAGAAACGGCTGAAGAAAGACGCCGGAAGGCAGAGGTGGGGCCAATATTTCAGGAACATGAAGCGGTCCAGGGGGAATTCCAAATCGGACAAGGACAGCATCCAGGAAGAAGGGCCAGACAGCGATGCGGAGGTTTCTTTCACAGGTACACGAAAGATCGCAACCGTGTGCGTGCTCCAGAAGGCACGAAGGAAGGCGTTGCCACCTCCTGGGTACCACAAGGTCATAAAAGGTCAAAAGATGGCTGCCACAACCCATGGTCCACTCCACCCACTTTTTTAAATGCCGAAGCACATTAAAAAGGGCAGAGCTTTGATTGCCCAGTTGTGGTCACTATTGTGGTCTATTTTTCCTCTCCTGCCTTGCACAGGTACTCCTGACTGTTGTTGTGGGTTGTATGAATATTACTCAGGGCCAGAATTCGAATCAGGCTCAGAAGGACATGAGAACTTTCTGGGGAAAGCAAACTATTACCAAGCCCCCTTTAAAGGCAATTAAGTTCAGGTAGTTCTCAACTTACGGCCAGATAATTTTGCTCACTAAGCAATGTGGTCATTAAATGAGTCATCACATTATTAAGTGAATCCAGCTTCCCCCATTGACATGATTGTCGGAAGCGGGCTGAGAAGATCACAAATGGGAATCACGTGACCCCGGGACACTGCACCCGTTGTCAGTACGCATCAGTTGCCGAGCAACTGGATTGCGATCATGTGAATGGTCATACATGGGAGGACCGATTACAAGTCGGTGCCATCATAACTTCAAAGAGGTGGTAAATGATTGGTCATAAGTCAAGGGCTACCTGCATTCACACAACCGAGTTGAATATATACCGTATCCTGAATTTTTCTCTTTTTGGATCTCAAGACAGTTCCCCGATTCATGAACCGGCCACTAGTCTGGTCTGCATGAGATGCCCTCAAGATAAAGAGATTAGGTTGTAAAATGGGACATAGTCACGTGATGTCTCACTTAATGACAACATCACTTAGCGATGGAAGTCCCGGTCCCAGCTGTAGTTGTAAGTCGAGGAGGATCTGTACCAGGTGTGGACTTGAGTCCAGTTCTTCCCTTCCAGCAAGTGGAGGAGCGTGAAGTTCAGGGGAGATGTTTCTTCAAGGAAGTCCCCAAGTCCAGTTGTCTTTTGAAAAAGCCCCTTTGGGGCAACCATGACCTGGATGACTGAGAATCTCCATAGATGTTCTTCAAGGGAGAAGTTGGCGGTTCTTTCCAAGAAAGAATCGACTTGAGGGATACGTCCCTTGTGGGCCTCCTTCTCTCTCTCCCACTTTCCCATTTTCTTTTTCCAGATGAACCTTCCATATCCGACATCAACCATCCCAACGGGATTTACAGCACTCTCGGGGAAAACTCCCCCGTTCTGGCGAAACCACCCGGGACCAGTGGGAACTTCTCCTTGGAACATGGTGGCATTCCAACTCAGGACCAATTCCACGATCTCCGGTCAAACAGCCCTTACGGGATGCCCCCCTCACCAGGGTCCTTACAAGCTATGTCTGGCCACCCATCCTTAATGTCCAGCTTGGTTTACCCAGACCACGGCTTGGGCATTGTGGGCCAAGGCGGACAATCGGTGCCTCAACCCATGAGGGTCTTGAGCGGGAATGGACCCAATTCAGATCTCTCTTCAGGAAGCAGCGGGGGGTATCCGGATTTCCCGGCCAGTCCGGCTTCTTGGCTAGATGAAGTTGACCACGCACAGTTTTGATACTGGACTGGAGACCTCCTTGAGAAACTGGACATCCGCCTGGACATGACCCAGGAGAGTGGACAAGAGAAAGCTCAGCCAGCAGAGACAAAGTGGGGGAAAACGGAAGGAGGACATGGAAGCTCCTGTCCCGAAGATGGATCTTGGGAGGAGTTGAGGTGATGGTGGAACCAGGCGACCGTTTCAGCTTGATGGAGCCCCCTGGGCAGCTTCTTCCCCAGATACGGCTGGACCTGAACAGACTTTGCTTTCCAAGTTTGGTGAAGGGTATGTGAGTATCAGGAAGGAAGGCGGTGCCAGCGGGGCTCCTGGGGTCCTTCCGTCTGTTCTCTGTGCATTTGTTCATGGCAGAATCTGGCCCAAGAGAAGATATTTTTTTATAAAATCCGAGGAAACTGAGGTCACCTGAGAAGGAAAGAAGAGAAACCAAAATAGCCTTAGTTTTCTTTCATCGTACGTGAGTAGAGCAAGAAAACGTGTTTCTGGGGTGACTTCGTCTCACTCCCTAAAGAAGAGATGAGACGGATCCCTTCCTTGGTTTCCCTCCTCACCCTCACCCTCACCCTCTTCCTCCCCTCCCTCCCTCCTCCCCCCTTTCCTTCCTCTTCTTCCTCTTCTCTTTCCTCCCTTTCTGTCCTTCTCCCTCTTTCTTCTCTTCCTCTTCTCTTTCCTCCCTTTCTTTTTTCTTTCTTTCTTTCTTTCCTTCCTCCTTCCTTTCTGCTCTTTCTCTCTCATTCCTTCCTTCCTTCCTTCCTTCCTCTTCCCACCCCCCTTTTTTTTGTTTTGTTTGAATTTATATCCCGCCCTTCTCCGAAGACTCAGGGCGGCTTACACTGTGTTAAGCAATAGTCTTCATCCTATTTGTATATTTATATACAAAGTCAACTTAATTGCCCCCAACAATCTGGGTCCTCATTTTACCTACCTTATAAAGGATGGAAGGCTGAGTCAACCTTGGGCCTGGTGGGACTCGAACCTGCAGTAATGGCAAGTAGCTGCTGTTAATAACAGACAGACTTAGTCTGCTGAGCCACCAGAGGCTCTGTCATTTCTGTCTCCTTTCTTTTCTTCCTCCCTTCCCTTCCTCTTCCTCTTTCCTTTCCTCCCTTTCTCTCTCTGTCCCTCTCTTTTCTTCCCTTCCTCTTCTCTTTCCTCCTTCTCTTTTTCTTTCCTTCCTCCTTCCTCCTTCTGCTCTTTCTCTCTCTCCTTCCTTCCTCTTCCCTTTTCTTCATTTCTGTCTCCTTTCTTTTCTTCCTCCCTTCCCTTCCTCTTTCCCTTCGATTTCCATCCAGCAAATGAAGCTTTAACATCTCTTTTTAATATGCATTTTTTCCTCCTCCTCTTCCTTTATATTCAGGATGCTGCATTTAGCCTTGCTTTGTCCAGCATCTTCCTTCCCTTCCCTTCCCAAGAGAATAAAACAGCCTGAATTGTGTATCTAGATTTCCAAAAGCCAAGCGTCTCCTTTATTTTTATCTCTCTGTGTGTATATATATATACACATATATACATATATAAATATAAAAAGTCACTGTAATTAATTTGTAGGCTATTTTCTATGGCGCTGTAAATGAGCTACTTTAGCTGTACAGGCTGAATGTCATTTTGGATTTTTTTTTAAAAAACAATTCCTGATGTGGGAATGAGTACGTGTATGGATGCCTTTTTAAAATCTTTTTTTTTTTTTACCAGTTACCAATTTCTCCCGTGTGTCTCCCGTGATTTGAGAGCAGCTGGTTTTGCCCTTAGGCGAGGGACATAAAATCGGCAGCTGGCACCGAGGGGAGGGGGGCTGTGTATCTCCCTTTATCGATTGGCAGCCCATAAACCTGATGCTGTTCTCAAACAGACCTGGTTAAAGAGGTCACTGCCAATAACATGCATTTCCATACATCCATTACACCCTGGAATCTGCAATACCGCAGACACAACCAGCACATAGACACCACCGGGGGGGGGGGGAAATCCTCCTTTTTAAGAAAATGCTTACCGTTTCGATGCCTCCCTGTGCATTCAAAAGTGACAGGTGTTTAAGCATTTGCTAAAATGTTTTTTTTAACAGACCTCTCCTTTCATTTACAACAATTGCTGCAATACGGGCAGTTCTCAACTTACAACCATTCGTTTAGGGGTCGTTTGAAGGCACTGGAAAAAAAGTGACTTATCGCCATTTCTCACACTTACGACCATTGCAGCATCCCCAGGGTCACATGATCAAAATTCAGAGGTTTGATACTGGCTCGCATTTATGATGGTTGTGACATCCTGGGGTCACATAATCCCCTTTTGCGACCTTCTGACCAACAAAGTCAACCGGGAAGCCAAATTCACTTAATGACTGTGTGATTCACTGAACAACTGCAGTGATTCACTTAACCACTGTGGCAAGAAAGGTCGTAAAACAGGGCAAAAGTCACTTAACAAATGTCTCACTTAGCCACAGAAATTTTGGGTGCAGTTGTGGCCGTAATTTGAGGGCCACCTATATATTTCTTTTCTTTTTTCTTCATTTGTTTTCTTGGATGCCCAGGATTAAAACCAGCTGCGATTTCTCAAGGTTTGAATTTATTTACTCCTGTGGAGAAAGGGACGCAATGCAGTTCAGGAAAATTCATTCAATCTATCTTTGTATGTCCAAGTTTATGTCTTCGCTTTCCAGTTGCCAAACGCTTTCCCACCTGGAGCAGTCTGTCCACATCTTTTATTAAAAATCTTTAAAATTTAGGCTCAATTTTTGTATGTTCAAGAACAGCCTGGTGAAAAAAAATTTTTATTAAAAAAAATTGATCGTCCCTTTATATTGTGTGTTTTCACAGCAGACGAGAGCAGACAGATGACTTAAGTATGACAAAACAATATCTATATCTATATATCTATATCTATAATCTCATAACCTGTAAAGCTAAATATTAAGTGTAGGTTATGTGTAATGTTTGGTGTCGCTTTCTCTCTAATCAAATACCATTAAGATTTTCAATAAATTTGTCAGCTAAAGATTGATGAGGTCTTTCGCAGAATTTAATCTATCTTGATTAAAAAAAATTGCACCCTGATTAACAGAATCAGATCCACCTTCGGAGCTCAATGGACACTCAGGGACAGCCTGTAGCTATTTTGTTTTGTTTTGTTTGTTTTAAGTTAAGAGAAAATGTGGGAGAAACATTTGACCAACGTAAAAGGGTTTTAAGTAAAAAGATGAATTGTTGATAGCTTATCGAGTTTGCAATTCACAAAACCGGTGATTATTCAACAGAAATTTCCAAACGCAACTATACAGGCATGCAGATCTGGGTGGTAAAAAGCACAGGATGGGATTTAACCCGATTTGACGTTTTTCACAGAGAAAGTTTTTTAAAAAATTTCAAATGTGGCTAAAGGATTGAGTTTAACTGTCTTAGATCTTAAGATCTTAAAATTGCAATTGTTCACAAGCTGGATTTGAACCAGCAGAGTGAATTTGGCTAGGAAAGGGCCAGTGAAGTGTTAGGAATATGGTTCCAAGCAGGGAAACAATTAATTAATTAATATAATTTATAGGTTCCATTCTATTCTGTGCTGGTGGCAATATGATAAAATAAGACAAACTGTAATAATGTTGTTTTTTAAAAAAATCCTAACTTGAAACGATTTCATACGGCTGTATGTCCCAGGCAGTTGTCCATTGAGCCTGTCAATTTCCTAAGCCTTCTATTTTTGAATTTATTTGTTGTTTTTTTCATTCTTTCTCCTTTTTTTTTACAACTGAGCAGCAGGTCAAAGAGGCGAGAAAGCTTTTGATTTGACATTCTTTCCGACAGGTCTTGACAGAGAAATTTGAGAACGGAAAGCTGAGTCGGTTTGTTTTTCCTCTTCCCGTTCCATGACTGCTTCCTTTTATGCCATATTCTATGGGTTATAAACAAGCCATCATTTGTATTGTTTTTTTCCGGATTGTATGAAAGCATTTGCTGTGGAAGCTTTTACTGGTTTAAGAGAATGTGTAAAATGTGTGAAATAAATTACCCCTTGAGTAAATAATGAATCCACTTGCAAGAAAGGTCCTACGGGATATTTAATTGGATGTGGGTATCAGAATGCCAACCGAGCCGAGGCAGCAGGTTGCATTTAGACCTTGGTTTTCCTTTAATTATTATAATTAGCTAGGTCAATATGAGGCTCGAGATTGGCAAATGGAAAGGAAAGGGTAAAATATTTCCTTTTTCCCTTCCTTCCTTCCTTCCTTCCTCCCCCCCTCCTTCCCTCCCTCCCTCTTCTTTTTCTTTCTTTCTGTCTTTTCTTCCTTTCCTTCTTTCCACTTCCTTCCTTCGCTCCCTCCCTCCTTCTTTTTCTTTCTTTCTGTCTTTCCTTCCTTCCTTTCCTTTTTCCATTTCCTTCCTCTCCTTCCTTCGCTCCTTCCTTCCCTTATATTGCGTTGTTTTATGATTTAAAACAAGAAAATATACATTTTTAGATGAATGTCAACATCTCCACTATGTTATTATTTGGAAACATTAAAAGGAAGAGGTGGGGGGGAGATGGCTGTGTGAAAAACACCCTTTAAAGATAATATAGGCAAATTTTGAATTTCTGACCTCCACCTTCTTTGTTCCCCAATTGTTTTGCAATACAGAGCGGCATCAACTGTAAAAAAAGGCAAAACCACACTTTACATATTTGTATTTACTTGCTTCCTACTCTGCGGTATCTATGGAAGCCTTTCTAAGCAGCCACTGGTTCTGCTGGGTGTTTTTCTTCTTGCTAAGATGGCCCATTGCCCAGTTTTCCTGGTTGGTTTCCAAACCTCTCGAAACAGCAGAAAGACACCTAATCTTTGCCTTCAAAGGCAGTGAAAA